>NC_086447.1:444520851-444793351 GCF_028390025.1 Pseudophryne corroboree
GCAGGCCACAGCTCCCAGACCCCCAGAGTGACGAAAATGCGGATCGGGGTGCTTAGCCATGCCCCCTGCTGCACCAGATACAAAAGAGTTCAGTGACGCATATATATATATATATATATATATATACACATACATACATATACACACACATATACACACACACAGTGGGGCAAAAAAGTATTTTGACAGCCACCGATTGTGCAAGTTGACCCACTTAAAAAGATGAGAGGTCTGTAATTTCCAACATATGTACACTTCAACTGTGAGAGACAGAATCTGGGGGGGGGGGCAGGAAATCACATGGTATGATTTTTTAAACAATTTACTTGTATATTCTTGTGGAAAATAAATATTTGGACACCTACCAAGCAGCAAGATTTCTAGCTCTCACAGACCTGTTACTTCTTGAAGAAGCTCTCCTATCCTCTTCTTGTTACCTATATTAATGGCACCTGTTTGAACTGGTTATCTGTATAAAAGACACCTGTCCACACCCTCAAACAGTCAGACTGCTACCTCTCCACCATGGCCAAGACCAGAGATCTGTCTAAGGACACTAGGGACAAAATAGTAGAGCTGCAAAAGGCTGGGATGAGCTACACGACAATAAGCAAGAAGCTTGGTGAGAAGAGATCAACTGTTGGTGCAATTATTAAAAAATGGAAGAAATACAAGATCACTGACAATCTCCCTCGACCTGGGGCTCCATGCAAGATATCACCTCGTTGGGTATCAATGATCTTGAGAACGGTGAGGAATCAGCTCAGAACTACACGGGGGGACCTGGTCAATGACCTCAAGAGAGCTGGGACCACAGTCGCAAAGCTTACCATTAGTAACACACTATGTCGTCATGGATTGAAATCCTGCAGTGCCTGAAAGGTCCGCCTGTTTAAGCCAGCACATGTCCAGGACCATCTAAAGTTTGCTAGTGACCATCTGGATGATCCAGAGTAGGATTGGGAACATATAATGTGGTCAGATGAGAGCAAAATCAAACTTTTTGGTATAAACTCCACTCGCCATGTTTGGAGGGGGAAGTATGATGAATGGCATCCCAAGAACACCATACCCACTATGAAGCATGGGGGTGGAAACATCATGCTTTGGGGCTGCTTTTCTGCAAAGGGGACAGGACGACTGATCCGTATTAAGGAGAGGATGAATGGGGCCATGTATCAAGAGATTTTGGGCAAAAACCTCCTTCCCTCAGTAAGAGCATTGAAGATGGAACGTGGCTGGGTCTTCCAGCATGACAATGACCCCAAACACACAACCCAGGGCAACTAAGGAGTGGCTCTGTAAGAAGCATTTCAAGGTCCTGGAGGTCTCCAGACCTCAACCCAATAGAAAATCTGTGGAAGGAGTTGAAAGTCCGTGTTGCCCGGCGACAGCCCCAAAACATGACAGATCTAGAGAAGATCTGCATTGAAGAGTGGGCCAAAATACCTGCTAGTGTGTGCAAACCTGGTCAAGAACTACAGGAAACGTTTGACCTCTGTATTGGCCAACCGAGGTTATATTACAAAGTATTGAGTTAAACTTTTTGATTGTCCAAATATTTATTTTCCACAAGAATATACAAATAAATTGATTAAAAATCATACAATGTGATTTCCTAGTTTTTATTTTTTCAGATTCTGTCACCCCCTGACGAAGTCCCGTGACGAAACGCGTTGGGCGTGACCAGCAGGACCTGTGACGTGGATCCACTGCCTAGACGAGCGGCGTGTGAGGTCCGTGTATTGTCCGTGCGGCTGGATATCCAGAGCGGCTTGTCGGTATTCCTGAAGCAACGTTACTCATCGGTGTATGCCATCCGGAGGCTACACGAGTTGTCTACATTGCGCTGGTTACCTCTTACTTTCAATGTATGTGAGCGAATACTTTATCAGTAAAGCACTTTTGATTATTACACTCACCATTGCGCCCTCCATTGTTTTCTCTTTTACATGTGCTGAGGAGTACAGGTTTACTCCTGGAGGAGGACTGCAGCAATAATACATTGGGACTTATATATATTTTACAGACTATTTTGTTTCAATGCGCAATTGTATCTTTTTTCATTTTTTTACATATATATATATATATATATATATATATATATATATATATATATATATATATATATATATATATATATATATATATATATATATACGCACACACACACTCACACACTAGTTTTACGGACCCGGCATATACTGGTTCACCTCAGTCCCCTTCCCCGTGATTGGCTCCACCCAGTTCTGGAAACCCCCCCATGCAAATCCTACATTTGCCACTGTACAGCCAATGACGCAGGCTGCTGCTTCCGTATTATTGGACAGCTGAGCCATCGCTCAGCTGCCATGCTGCCCTGTGCTGCTGCCGGAGTTTCCCTGTACATGCACAGTGGGGCGGGAGCCGGAAGCCGGCTGCGCAGCACCGCCGCAGATCGGATCGGTAAGAGAGATCAGATCTGCGGCGGGTGGCAGGGGGCCCATTCGGAATGGGGGCCCCAGGGTACTTACCCCCAGGGCCCCCGCCTTAATCCGGCTCTGTGCCATGACACACCTGTGTTTACCCAACCACTCCCCGTTACCACCATAAAATGCTGTCTTACGGTCATTCACTTTGTTACTAATTCCTCATTGCAACTGCAATTCACTCACTGCGTGTGCTCTCTGTGGCTTAGAGGCATGTGCAGTAAGAAAACATTGACTGATTTGCATACAGTAGCCGCTTTGCGATCATATCTGAATTATGCCCAATGTTACTTGTAACATCAAGAAATATTATGCATACCATTGAACAGTTTATGAGTTTTATTCATTCAGATTATTAAATTTAAACGTAAGAAACTGATCTGCAAAACATTTAAAATGCTTAATAATATTTGTAAATTAATAAAAATAAATGTTTATTAGACTGCAGTCTCCATATGAGTTTTGGGGCCAAATGTAATAGAGAGAGTTTCAGAAAGTGAGAGATTTGGTAAAGTTTTGCAGTTTCTTTTAAAGTGGCAATCATTTACACTGCAAAATCAGGTTGATCTTGCTGTGTAAATGATTGCCACTTTAAAAAAAACTGCAGAACCTTACCAAATCTCTCACTTTTTGAAACTCTCACTCTATTACATTTGGCCCTTGGCATACCGGCAATTCATCATATGCACAGTACCAAGACAATTTTATTTGCAGATCGTATGCATACTAAATCTATATTGCAGTAATCGGCCCACAAAACGAAGATATGCTGTATAGTTTAAAATGTTTAAATCTTCTGATTGTAGATTCATTTACTGATATTATATTCATGGGCAAAAATTACACTAAATCATAGCAACCAGTCAGGAACTCTACAGTACTTTCATTGTCTAATTTACATACGACAGATAAACTGAAAAAGTAAACAATCTTCAAGTGTAAACGATGGTGTTATTAAAAGTGTTAGCAAAAATTATACATGCGGGAAATTACATTCTGGGTGAAGGGTTTGAATTACCATTGCTGCAGCATTTAAATGCTAGCAACAGCACCTCTTCTTGCACCCTTCGACCGGCCAGCTGTATTCACACTTCGCACAAAAGTGCTTGCTACCCCTATGAGGCAGCAAAAAGTCTTGTGTAAGTCAGGGATGTGCGGTGAGCTAAATAGCTCAGGAGGCACTGTCTAGCACCAGAACCAGATTTACATGCAATATATGAGCCAAAACGTACAGCTGGGGCATTATACACAAGTGCAGGGGTAGAAACTCCTAAAAATTTGGTGAGCTTTGATCAGAGATGTGCAGAAAAGTTAGCCAGGTGAGGCACTGCCTCACTTGCCATAGACTTTTTACTCCAGAATTTTGGCTATAAAATTTTTTAGAATAATACAAAGAAGATATTTCAGACATATGTATTTTTGTATTTTTATATTTTATCTTTGTATTTTTCTTGTTCTTTACGCAGTCAAAACTCTGGCACAAACGTTAGTATGACAGGAATGGCTCTGCCTCACCTGCCTCACGCCACCGCACGTCACTGGTGTAAGTTCCCGCTGCTGTAAGGTGCAGATTTCACCAGCAATTGAATTCCCCCCCTTAAACTATTTTGCAAATAGCTGTACTTAGGTATATTACAAGTTAGGTACAACCCTCAAATATAGAGTATGTGCTAAATGTCAATAAAAATATCTGTGGGATTTTATATGAAATGTAAAAGTCAAGCTACCGCTACCTTAAGAGAGAAATTAAATAGTTTACAAAAATGATGGTCATGCTCGGTGGTGATGCTTTTACTTGTACAAGATATGTGCTGCAGTTTTACCTTCATTTCCGAAGTAACTGTGCACATTACTGTATATGTGCAAATGGTACCTAACTATCTTCAGTTTAGGTATGCATTGACCTGGTACCACAATACTCCACAGTGCCAGACACAGGAGAAAACAGAGCATACATACGGTAAAACATGGACATACCAGTTAAACAGAATAAAAACAGACGTAAAAATGTTATGGTGGTTCCTGCTCATAAGAGTGCTTACACTCTGGTGGGAAAAGGGCAGATCTGAGACAAGAGTATAGAATGTGGCTTGGACTGGAGATTACTGTAGGTTAATAGTGAGGGGGTATCAATGTAAGTTGTTGTGTAGATGGAATTAGGGTAGTCAGAGTACTGAAGGCAGGGAAAGTCTGATCGGGCATGTTTGAAAATACCAAAGTTGGTAAGAGGCATTGGAGAAGTCTGTTAGGTAGGCTTGAGAGGTTGCTTTCAAGTGGCAAAGAACAGGTCCAATTCAGATCATAGCGGGAGTCTTCATTCTGACATTTCTGATGTATGAAGTGGTGGTGCTGGTGACAGCTTTTTATGTGAGGATGGGTAACATGACGAAATGAGGAGCCCATGTAGGGATTTGCACAGTGACGCAGTGGATATGGAGCAGAGAGGTAGGAAGATCAGTCTTACCACAGTATTTAGGACAGGCTGAAGCAGGGGCGGATGAGCATTTCATTATCAAAGCAAATATAATAAGTTTATCTTGTGTATGCCTGAAGTAAAATAGGCACATATGCTATGGGTTTCTGGCCTGCGGGCCTAATTCTGACCTGGTCGCACGCAGGCTATTTTTTGCACTGCTGCGCAGGGCAGCCATCAGGGGGATCTGTGGGGACTGGTGTCCCGGCCCCTTACAGAGAGGGGGGCCCACCCCTGGCTCCTACCGCCAATACCTGGAGAGCTGCACCAGGCTGTGAAACAACAGCATACTAATGCCCAGAGAGGACTTCTACTTCTAATGGTGGGTACACACTGATAGATATATCTGCAGATCAATTGATCTGCAGATATATCTATGGACAGATAGGGCAGTGTGCTGAGCATACACACTGCCCGATCCATCGGGGACTGACGTCATGTACTGGGCGGTGTGTACACATGCCCGCACAGTTCAGCTGTCATACACAGCCATCTGCCGCAGCATGTGTGTGGGTGGTCGGCTGGTCGCCCGTACACACACAGTGATGCGCCAATATATTGGTAGATATATTTGCCATCGGCTGTGCTGCAGGGCCGATGTGATATATCTGTGGATGCGCGATATATCGGCCATTCAATAGAATGGGCGATATATCGGCCAGTGTGTACGGGCCTTAAGAAACAAGCCTTCTCTTTACATCAGCTCTCTGTGAACCGTTCCTGTAGGTCCGCAACACTCCACCTATATGTAACGTCACAAGGCATACACATCACAGAGGAGTAGAGCGGTGTGACAGAATCTTTTTTTGGACAGGGAAGGGCCATGTCTACTTTGTCAGTCCCGGGCCCCACAATTTCTGATGGCAGCCCTGCTGCTGTGACCAGGTAATAGCCACCTACAGGGGAAGGGGGTAAGGGCTTTGCTGAGGTGCGATGACCTGTGCAGTGAGCTGCACAAACAAAAGTTTGTGCAGTTTCTGCACAGCCCAGAACTTACTCAGATGCTGTGACGATCTTGGCCGGCGGTGACGTCAAGAACCCTCCTCCGTAAAGGCCGGGCACGCCTGCGTTTTTCCCGACACTCCCAGAAAACGGTGAGTTGTCGCCAAGGAACACCTTCTGCCGGTCAATCTGCAATCGCTTCTGTCGTAGTAGCCGTCGCTCTCCCATGACCCCCATCGCCGGGCAGCGACGTGGCTGCACATTGCGGGCCACATGCACGCGCAGTTCAGACCCGTTCGCATGGCTGCAAATAAATGCAGCGTACGAATGGGTCTGAATGACCCCCTGCATGCGTAGACATTTTTGCAATTTTACAAATGCACACAAATAATTTATTTTTAGGGAA
This sequence comes from Pseudophryne corroboree, assembly GCF_028390025.1. Classification (NCBI taxonomy): domain Eukaryota; kingdom Metazoa; phylum Chordata; class Amphibia; order Anura; family Myobatrachidae; genus Pseudophryne; species Pseudophryne corroboree. The sequence continues at coordinate 444,527,141 of NC_086447.1, forward strand.
TGCATTTTACACCCGCAATCTTGTCCATAATTGTGTGCAAATTCAATGTCAGGACTTTAGCGTCTTTCATGAGCTCAAATTGGGCTTTCAGCTTCCAAGTAAAAATGTACATTACCTTATACAACAAAGATGTTTGATATCTGCTTTAATCAATTTAACACATTTGGCTCCACATCAAATGAATTATAGTAAAATCAGCACCAATGAGTGTAAAGAAATATCATAGAAATATATAAAGGTACTTAACAATTAAGCTCAGTGGTCTGTATTCATTGTAGTTTCAGTCTAAGAAAAGCAGTTGTTTCTTGGATTTAAACAATAAAGTACAGTACATATTGAGCCTAACTCAGTAAGGATTGCAATTTCTGCTAATTAGTAGAATTTGCAATCCTTTGGATCCCATCGCTGCGCAAGGCCGCCCAGCATGCTCCCCCCGTTCAACAAGCAGAAATTGCAAATTGCTAGTTAGCAGAAACTGAGGATGGCTCCTACCTGCGCAGATTAGTTGCATCCGCAGGAGGCCAACAGCCATGTTCACGATCACTGTGGTTGCGTGTGACGTCATGCAGCTGCCGTGATCACGCCCGCGTTCATGCCGCCCTGCCCCTGTTTGGCCGCCCCCGCAATGCTCCATCTCCTCCCTGGAGATGGAGAGTTGCCCGCCCCCCCTCCCCCTCACACAGTGACTGCAGAGAAGATTTTATTTTCTGCAGCCCCCACATAAAATGTGGGTGCATGTGCGGGACGGGTACTGCGCATGCGCCCGCATCTTTTTCTCATTATTTGTGGTTGGATCACACACTGCTATCCAACCTGAATTAGGCCCATTACCTGTCAGCATTAAGATTGCTGCTGATAGAAGACCATGTAATACTAAAGATAAAAGATATTAGTTGAATCGACAAAAAACATCTTCAGTACTTTTCGGGACTAATTGATTTGGTTTAAATCTTCCAGACTAAAATTTCTTATGTCAGGAGTTCGCTTTAGATGGATGTGTTCAAAATATAATTAAAACAATGGCAATCACAATTTTGCAAGTACACAAATTGCTAAAATGATCTCCTTGGAGGTAACTTCAGACCAGCATGGCTCTTTGCATCTTTCTTTTTTTATACCAATTTTTATAATCATGATAAAATAATTATTAAACTCAATTGAAGTGGTTGGACATCAAGCTTTGATGGTTTTACCCTGATGTAAACTCATTAGTATAGTGAGCATAATTTCTGATTTAATTAATTTGCTATTTGTAAATCTTATCCAGGGCCCTCAATGACTTGTAATAAATATGTAGCAAATTAGATATAAAAATCATACTAACGAGATACCATGGTTTATACACCAAGAACATTGACTTTTCATTACAAGAATTGTAATATCTTATAAAAGTTTTATTCATTCAAGTCAGATTTGAGAGCTGCAGATATATTTAAGAATAACACACTGACCAATGTACCGCTGAGTTAAAATCCATGTACTCCGGATAAATCTGTCATCTTCAACTGGTGCCAATAGTCAATGTGAACCAAGTGCCCATTTCAAAGATATTGCCATTTACTGAAGTCCAAGGGAACATAGAAATTGGTCCATGTATAAATTAAATTGGAATCTGAAAAGATTCTTATAAGTTGACCTTCATTAAGGATTGTCTACACCCCTTAGGAAGTCGTGAAATGGAGTGACACGTTATCACAATTCATAGTGGGCCAAACTGGCTGTCAGTAAACACATCCATATCAAGGGTGACAGCAAGTGTATAACAACTATCCCACAATGGTCATGATATTAATTTGTATCTGTGTTAAAATGTTTTAAATATATAATTTATACATGGTTTTAGATTTAACTTTTTTATTAACAAATAGGAAGTGTTCTAAACATATTTTGGGTGACCTCAGAATAATGCTTTTAAAGTGAATTGCTTTAGAGGAATTGATTAACAAATTCTCATCTACACTATTTATATAGTTAACCATAAACTGAAAGTTTAGGAGTTATAGATCCCATTTAAAATTTGTTGCTCCCTAAAATTATCTATTCTACTTAAATAAGGGTGGTTACTACTTGAAAGGAACCTTCTATTTCACAATTTTTTAGGTCTAAAGAGTCAATGGTCAAAGTGCCCCAGGAGTTGCTACATAACGAAAAACATTTATTTTGGTGTCTGATTCTCATTCAGTCATTTGTAATGTGGTTGAGGCTTCAGTTAAGATGGAAAATACACATATTTAGGGTCCATGTCCTTATTTGTTAGAGGAAGAATGCAGTCTCAGAGAAGTATTTACAATCTACGTTTTTGCTGTGCCAGTTCTGAGTATTACGTTCTGCAATGCCCACAGCAAAAGTCTATACCTCCTGCAGAACATTATCCAGTCAGTACATGAGCCAAATAGAATCTTTGGCTGGAATAACGTTCTGTTCCAATGAGACTTTCACACCAACATTATGTTCCAGATAGAGCCTCATTTTCCATAATTTGTCATAAGAAGGAATTGTCTCCAAGGTTTGTTCTGGTGGGTCTGTTATCCGAGTCTGCTCCAGAGGGTCTTGTTATCCAAGTTTGCTCTGGTGGGTCCTGAATCTGCTCCTGAGTGTACGTAATCCAAGTCTGTTTTAGAGGGTCTGTTATCTAAGCCAGCTCCAGAGGGTCTGTTATCGGAGTCTGTCCTGTTGGGTCCTGAATTTGAGTCTGCTCCAGGTGTTATATTATCTAAGTCTGCTCTAGAGGATCAGTTATCACAGTATGCTTTGGTGGGTCCTAAATCTGTGTCCTAAAGAGGACTGCTGCCCATGCTTGCAGGCATTAGGTTAATTTCACCCTTGCTTTGTTGCATGAGGACCAGTCTCCCATTGCCTTGTGGCATGACAACCACTCTGTCCTTGCAATGCAGCATACCAACTAATTTGCCATTACCTTACAGTAGTAGGACCAATCTCCACTTGCCTTGTAGCATGAGGACAAATATTCTGCCTAGTATGAGCAAACAGTCATGATCTTTCAGCCTTCAGAGTGTCCGCAGTCAGCTCTTCAGCCTTCAGAGTATACAGAGACTGATGTGCAGTTTTACTACATTACTGTCCAGCTAATAATATTCCTCCATTTTTGTCTAGAAAGAGAGTCCACTTGCTGTTCACAGTATTAAGATTCCAGCCTCTAGGTTGCCTAATGATTCTGTTGCTAAATCTACACATGACCAACTATTTGTGTTTGAAGGAAACATTTCACAGTTAATGGCACTGATACAGCAAACTGCAACTCAAAAGCCTATATCTACTAAAACCACCCAGTTGGACTGAATAGCCTCCTTGTGTATGGCTATTACTATAGAGACTTTAAAGTGTGTATATTCTCAACAGAATTCATACTGCAAGATATTTTTCATGATTGAGGAAACAACTAATCCAGGGGTGTCATGAAATGCTACTTCTTTTGCAAATAATAAAAAATCTCTAAGAAAATGAAGAAAAAGGCCATAATCCTGAAGATTTGTGGATCATCTGGAACATGCTCCTTAAAGGAGTGATATGTTAGGACTCTGTATTTTTTAATCACACTCCTCACTTTGCACTTTGCTGATCATTGCTTGTTTTCCAAGCAATGCAATTTGTCATGTCCCTCCTATCCTGAGCCTCTCTCATGTATACAAAACAGAGATTCCCTTAATGAAAACCCTTAATTGTCAAATACATGTATACTCTATAAAAACCATTTCATCTAAAAAATCATTTTTGAAGCCATTGCGTGAAAGGGTTTTGAAAGAATAAATAAAATACATTTTTTGCTTTGGTCAAAAGTGTGGTAGTATTGTTGGTTATCTTATTAAACTGAATATGTTTAAAAACCTCTTTATTTGTGGAGTGAAGCATTTGTGTTCCTTTTTAAAGTGCATGCATATAAAGGCCCCATTTAATATTTCTTAGATGTTCCCCTATGCATGTTTTTAGGGGTCTGCTCGTATGACTATTATACAGTTTATGGTATGAAAATTCAGTAGCATAGATTACATTATTAGTGTTGCAGGTTATGAAAACTTTAATTTCCTATATTTTATTGATGCTGTATTTTATAACTCTACAGCCAAGTAACATGCCACAATGGAAAACCTGTGGAGTAAATACTGTAGTGGAGATTTTAAATGGTAGAAACATAATAGCACTTACATACTCCCATGGATATTATGAGCATGTGGGCAAGAAGGAAAAATTATTTATGACTGTTGAGATATACTGTACTACACAATGATATTTGTTTTTTTCCTTCTCGTCCACATGCTCCTTATAGCCATGGCAGTGTTCTGATAACAATAAAGAGATCCAGAAACAACAAGAACAGTCCATTGATCAAAGACCTACATTGCATAAGGGAAGTTATTTGTTTTCATATAGCGCTGTATGTGAACCTATCCTATCCGTCTATTATTTTCCTGTGTTTGTTTAGACTTTTCAATATGTTTATATTGAGCACTAAAATGCCTTGTCTTAAAATAGATCTGATCTTGGTGAAGACCTTAAATAATTTTTAGCTAAAGGCATTTAATTTATTCTTTTAAAAATTATTTCCTTTTAAAAAAGTTAGACTCCAGAAAGCTGGCACTGTGATGGGCACTAGGTTTGCCCTGAGCTATGCCAATATTTTGGGTGAACCTAGTGTTATGGAAAAGAGATATATATATATATATATATATATATATATATATATATATATTTATTTTCAGGAGAGTTAGGAGGGAAGTTTTAGATACATTCTGTACATTTTTATATTTTAATAACCAGAACATTTAATTAACATTTGACATACTGTAAGTAGCACTAGTGTCAATTTCCTCAATATATTACCTTTTATAATGATTGGTGAAAGATCAATACAAAAAAATACACCAAACAAATTCCAAATATCTTATTGGCATAGAAAGTTGTTATCATCAGTATTGTTTGGATTGTATCCTTAGATAACAGAACAAAGGAGTTAAGAGAAACTGTACAGACCCCTCAGAATTTACAGAACAGGCCAATTTTTTTTGTAAATGTATTTCTTGTTGTTCTATTTAATTAAAGTAATCAAAGCTCTAGACAATATATTTAAAATAGACAGGAAAGACCACATGGTCACCAATGAAAGAACAAATTATGACTCATTTCAATGGGCATTTATAAAGGGATTTAGCATTGAATCATTAAGTAAATCTCTGCATCAGTACATATGACAGGAGTCTCCTGCTTAATTCCTATGAGAAATCTGGTTAATACCTGTTATAAATAGAGTGCACCGGACACTTTTCTGGCTTTGTGTTTTGGATCTGGATCTCCTATTGTGTTTTGGATCTGGATTGGTTTTGTCAAAACCATTCTTTCAGGTTTTGGTTCTGGATTTTTTTTAAAAAACAAAAATAGCTAACATCACAGACTTTGTTTTTTGTTCCTACAGTATTATTAACCTCAATAACATTCATTTCCACTCATTTCCACTCTATGCTGAACACCTCACACCCTACAGTATTGTTTTTAGGCCAAAAGGTTTCATCGTGGTAGCTGGATAACTAAGCTAAGCAACACAAGTGGGTAGCACAAACACGTGGCCCATCTAGGAGTGGCGCTGCAGTGGAAGACAGGATGTCAATTTCAAAAACTAGGCCCCAAAGAGCACATAATGCAAAGAAAAAATGAGGTGCAAGATGGAATTGTCCATGGGCCCTCCCACCCACTCTTATGTTGCTTAAACAGTACATGCGCAGTTTAATAAACCCATCATTTCAGCGACAGGTGGTCCCCCTGGAAAAAGCTCACCAAGTTCTCCAAATCATTGCTAGCTACAAATATAACACCTCCATATTTGATGACTTTTCACATTATGAGAAGAGGCAAAAGGAAGAGGACAGTGTCAAGAAGGTGATTAAAAATTAGAGAGCCACACACAATCAGGAACAACATACAGACTTTCGCTGCCAGTTCTATATTGGTGTGGAACAGAAATTACTTTAACCAGGCAAATATATAATTACTGCATTACTGGACAAACTGAAAAACTAGGGGCCAAAACCTATGAATTTGTACCCCCTACTCCATTTTCAGGGATTAAGATAATCTCAGGTTTAATGCTAGGATGCAATTAAACTGGTTTTTACCATAGGATCAAGATTGGATATTTTCCCCTCCATGGAGTCTGGAGACTTATTTTGTGAAAATCTTGTGGGATTCTTTTGTTTCCATTTTTTATTGCATTTTTATTTACATATTTTGTGGCAGATGCCTTATTTTTGTTTTTCACAGCTCCCGCTTACATGCATGTGAGCATACCTGTGTGTCCCAGTTACATGCATATGAGCATACCTGTGTATGTTGTTTGTTTTATTCATATTTTATTTTTAAATACTCATTTCATACTACAAGTAGGACTGTGGGAGTAAGCATAGCTAACCTCTGTGCTAACAGCATGCCTCAACCTGGCAAGCCAGACAGCTTCCTGGCTGTAAGCAACCATGAGACTCCATACTGGGCCCTTATTCAGTAACTGTTTTTAGCATCACAAGAACTCCTGGCCCATCTAGTGCTGCAGTGCAATGGAAAGCTGAGATTTTATTTTGCAATGCAAGATCACTGAAACACCGTTCTAACTAGAGATGAGCTGCTTCGGTTCACCGAAAACCGAACCCCCCGAACTTCACGTGGTTTACACGTGTCCGAGGCATCCTCCGTTCTTCCCGCCTTACTCGCAAAACCCGAACGGGGGAAAACGTCATCAACCCGCTGTCGGATTCTCGCGAGATTCGGATTCCATATAAAGAGCCGCTTGTCGCAGTCATTTTCACTCGTGCATTGTAGATTGAGCGGAGAGTACGTGGCTACGATCTCTACCTGAAAAGCCTAATATCAGCTAAATATCAGCTCAATATCTGTGCTCAGTATCAGTGCTGCATTGTGGTGACCAGTATACTACAGTACAATAGTCCATTGCTGTATCTTGTTGCTCCGTGTCAGTTCTAGTATCCTCATCAGTGCTCAATATCTGTGCTCAGTATCAGTGCTGCATTGTGGTGACCAGTATATAATACTGCAGTACAATAGTCCATTGCTGCATCTTGCTGCTCCGTGTCAGTTCTAGTATCCTCATCAGTGCTCAATATCTGTGCTCAGTATCAGTGCTGCATTGTGGTGACCAGTATACTACAGTACTATAGTCCAGTGCTGTTCTCACTGTCCAGTGTCAGTTCTAGTATCCTCATCAGTGCTCAGTATCACTACTCATTATCTTGTGCTGCATTGTGGTGACTAAAAGTCCAGTGTTTTGTGCTGCATCTTGCTGCTGTAGGGTGCTGTGGTAGTGTCCTGTCACTGTGCATAGGTCATCATCATTCCAGTCACATTGGTATCTGTTATCTATGTAGTGGTATCTAATTCCAGACATTACTACCGTCTAATTCCAGATATATTGCTGGCATATAATTCCACACATTAAAAAATGGAGAACAAAAATGTGGAGGGTAAAATAGGGAAAGATCAAGTTCCACTTCCACCTAGTGCTGAAGCTGCTGCCACTAGTCATGGCAGAGATGATGAAATGCCATCAACGTCGTCTGCCAAGGCCGATGCCCAATGTCATAGTAGAGAGCATGTAAAATCCAAAAAAACAAAAAGTTCAGTAAAATGACCCAAAAATCTAAATTAAAAGCGTCTGAGGAGAAGCGTAAACTTGCTAATATGCCAAATAAGACACGGAGTGGCAAGGAACGGCAGAGGCCCTGGCCTATGTTCATGGCTAGTGGTTCAGCTTCACATGAGGATGGAAGCACTCATCCTCCCGCTAGAAAAATGAAAAGAGTTAAGCTGGCAAAAGCACAGCAAAGAACTGTGCATTCTTCTAAATCACAAATCCCCAAGGAGAGTCCAATTGTGTCGGTTGCGATGCTTGACCTTCCCAACACTGGACGGGAAGAGGTGGCGCCTTCCACCACTTGCACGCCCCCTGCAGGTGCTGGAAGGAGCACCCGCAGTCCAGTTCCTGATAGTCAAATTGAAGATGTCACTGTTGAAGTACACCAGGATGAGGATATGGGTGTTGCTGGCGCTGGGGAGGAATTTGACAAGGAGGATTCTGATGGCGAGGTGGTTTGTTTAAGTCAGGCACCCGGGGAGACACCTGTTGTCCATGGGACGAATATGGCCATTGACATGCCTGGTCAAAATACAAAAAAATCACCTCTTCGGTGTGGAATTATTTCAACAGAAATGCGGACAACTGGTGTCAAGCCGTGCGTTGCCTTTGTCAAGCGGTAATAAGTAGGGGTAAGGACGTTAACCACCTAGGAACATCCTCCCTTATATGTCACCTGGAGCGCATTGATCAGAAGTAATTGACAAGTTCAAAAACTTTGGGTGACAGCGGAAGCAGTTCACTGACAACTAAATCCCTTCTCTTGTACCCAAGCACCTGCAAACCACCCCACCAACTCCTTCAGTGTCAATTTCGTCCTTAGACAGGAATGCCAATAGTCCTGCAGGCCATGTCACTGGCAAGTCTGACGAGCCCTCTCCTAACTGTTATTTCTCCGATGGATCCTTGAGTGTAACGCCTACTGCTGCTGGCGCTGCTGTTGTTGCTGCTGGGAGTCAATCGTCATCCCAGAGGGGAAGTCGGAAGGCCACTTGTACTACTTCCAGTAAGCAATTGACTGTCCAACAGTCCTTTGCGAGGAAGATGAAATATCATAGTAGTCATCCTGTTGAAAAGCGGATAACTCAGGCCTTGACAACTATGTTGGTGTTAGGTGTGCATCCAGTATCCGCCGTTAGTTCACAGGGACTTAGAGAATTGCTTGAGGTGGTGTGTTCCCGGTACCAAATACCATCTAGGTTCCACTTCTCTAGGCAGGCGATACCGAGAATGTACACAGACGTCAGAAAAAGAGTCACCAGTGTCCTAAAAAATGCAGTTGTACCCACTGTCCACTTAACCGCGGACATGTGGACAAGTGGAGCAGGGCAGACTCAGGACTATATGACTGTGACAGCCCACTGGGTAGATGTATTGCCTCTTGCAGCAAAAACAGCAGCAGCGGCACCAGTAGCAGAATCTCATAAACGCCAACTCGTTCCTAGGCAGGCATTGCTTTGTATCACCGCTTTCCGAAGAGGCACACAGGAGACAACCTCTTACGGAAACTGAGGAACATCATCGCAGATTATCTTACCCCAATTGGACTCTCCTGGGGATTTGTGACAACGGACAACACCACCAATATTGTGCGTGCATTACATGTAGGCAAATTCCAGCACGTCCCATGTTTTGCACATACAATGAATTTGGTGGTGCAGAATTTTTCAAAAAACGACAAGGGCGTGCAAGAGATGCTGTCGGTGGCCCGAAGAATTGCGGGCCACTTTCGGCATTCAGCCACCGCGTGCCGAAGGCTGGAGCACCACCAAACACTCCTGTACATGCCCTGCCTTCAGCTGAAGCAAGAGGTGGTAAGGAGGTGGAATTCAACCCTCTATATGCTTCAGAGGATGGAGGAGCAGCAAAATGCCATTCAAGCCTATACATCTGCCTATGATATAGGCAAAGTAGGGGGAATGCACCTGACTCAAGTGCAGTGGAGAATGATTTCAACGTTGTGCAAGGTTCTCCAACCCTTTGAACTTGCCACACGTGAAGTCAGTTCAGACAGTGCCAGCCTAAGTCAGGTCATTCCCCTCATCAGGCTTTTGCAGAAGCAGCTGGAGAGATTGAAGGAAGAGCTAAAACAGAGCGATTCCGCTAGGCATGTGGGACTTGTGGATGGAGCCCTTCATTCGCTTAACCAAGATTCACAGTTGGTCAATCTGTTGAAATCAGAGCACTACATTTTGGCCACCGTGCTCGATCCTAGGTTTAAAGCCTACATTGTATCTCTCTTTCCAGCAGACACATGTCTGCAGATGTTCAAAGACCTGCTGGTGAGACAATTGTCAAGTCAAGTGGAACGTGACCCACCAACAGCTCCTTCTTCATTTTCTCCCGCCACTGGAGCTGCCAGGAAAAGGATAACATTTCCAAAACCACCCGCTGGCGGTGATGCAGGGCAGTCAGGAGCGATAGCTGACATCTGGTCCGGACTGAAGGACGTGCCAACGATTACTGACATGTCATCTACTGTCACTGCATATGATTCGGTCACCATTGAAAGAATGGTGGAGGATTATATGAGTGACCGCATCCAAGTAGGCATGTCAGACAGTCCGTACATATACTGGCAGGAAAATGAGGCAATTTGGAGGCCCTTGCACAAACTGGCTTTATTTTACCTAAGTTGCTCCCCCTCCAGTGTGTACTCCGAAAGAGTGTTTAGTGCAGCCGGTAACCTTGTCAGCGATCGGCGTAGGAGGTTACTTCCAGAAAATGTGGAGAAGATGTTGTTCATCATAATGAATTATAATCAATTCCTCTGTGGAGACATTTACCAGCAATTGCCTCCAGAAAGTACACAGGGACCTGTGATGGTGGATTCCACTGGGGACGAATTAATACTCTGTGAGGAGGGGGATGTGCACAGTGAAAGGGGTGAGGAATCGGACTATGAGGAGGAGGTGGACATCTTGCCTCTGTAGAGCCAGTTTGTGCAAGGAGAGATTAATTGCTTCTTTTTTGGTGGGGGTCCAAACCAACCAGTCATTTCAGTCACAGTCGTGTGGCAGACCCCGTCACTGAAATGATGGGTTTGTTAAAGTGTGCATGTCCTGTTTATACAACATAAGGGTGGGTGGGAGGGCCCAAGGACAATTCCATCTTGCACCTCTTTTTTTTATTTATCTTTGCATCATGTGCTGTTTTTTTAAGTGCCATCCTGTCTGACACTGCAGTGCCACTCCTAGATGGGCCAGGTGTTTGTGCCGCCCACTTGTGCTGCCCACCTGGCTGAGGTCGCTTAGCTTAGTCATCCAGCGACCTCGGTGCAAATTTTAGGACTAAAAATAATATTGTGAAGTGTGAGGTGTTCAGAATAGACTGGAAATGAGTGGAAATTATGGTTATTGAGGTTAATACTATAGGATCAAAATTACCCCCAAATTCTATGAATTAAGCTGCTTTTGAGGGGTTTTTAAATAAAAACACCCGAATCCAAAACACACCCGAATTCGAAAAAAAATCTTAATGGGAGGTTTTGCCAAAACGCATCCGAATCCAAAACACGACCACGGAACCGAATCCAAAACCAAAACACAAAACCCAAAAAATGCCCGCAGCACATCTCTAGTTCTAACATAGCGAGGTCTTGCGATAACCCTACGCAGCCCTTACATTGTACAATTATTGAGAAAACATTTACAAAATAAATGAAAAGAACCCTGTACAACAAGTGTGCATCTTGTAAAAAATACCTAAATGTTCAACATTAATAAATCAAAATTAAATTAATTAAATCAAATTGGAGTCATTCATTTGAGTCCCACCATGAAATAATTGAGAAGAACCTCTCTCTAATACTGGGTACACAGTGCACACCAGAAGATATATCTACTAGAGATAAGCAGGTTCAGACAGGGCACCCCTTGAATTATATGGCAGACATAGACTTAGGTGTTTTTGGAAAATCTATTTTTCTCTGGCAGTTGCCAGAGGAAATTAAGTACTGTATGAGCTGTTGCCATGTCACATTCTGCTGGATTATGATTGTCTCTTCTGACTGACTTTGGCCACAAATGTGGTCCTTCCCCATTTTGCACTCAGAGTTGTATGTTTATTGAAAAACACTGTCAAACTTTATAATTTCCACCTTTGCGGTTCTATGTTTTCACAAATCTGGTTGTGCTGTTGAAGTTTATTTAATATTCTGCTCTAGGCTTTAGTTTAAACCTAGGATCAAGCACAGCAGCAGCCCTGCAATTATACAGCAGCGCCTCTGGACTTATACAGTAGATAGGTAGCACCCCTGGACTTGTACAGCAGATAGGCAACACCCCTGGTCTTATACAGCATAGGCAGCACTCCTGGAGAATTACACAGCACAGCAGACAGGCAGCAGCACCCCTGGACTTAAACAGCAGTGGGGCAGCACCCCTGGACTGATAGGGCAGAGGGGCAGCACCCCAGGACATCACCCCTGTCCCTTTAGTCTTGCCCAAGAACTACGGACTGCATCTTTCAATTGACTTCTGCCCTTATCTCACAATTGTCCGGATTGTACTCCAGTACATCTTCAGACAGCTAACTAGTTAGTTACCCAGCACAGAAGACAGACAGCAGCACCCTTGGACTTAAATGACAGTGGGCAGTACCCCTGGACTGATAGGGCAGAGACAGCACCCCTGTACAGCACTTCAGGACAGCACAGGACAGTGCCAATTTGTTGTTACAGCACACAGGACAGAGCCCCTTTATTTATACAGCACAAAGGACAGTGCCACAGTGCCCCTTTAGTTTTACAGCACACAGGACAGTGCCCTTCATTTTTACAGCACACAGGACGGCGCCACAGCACTCCTTTATTTTTACAGCACACAGGAAAGTGCCCCTGACAGCACAGTACAGCACCCCTGTATAGCACCCCTAACAGCACAGGACAGCACCCCTGTATAGCACCACTAACAGCACAGGACAGCACCCCTAACAGCACAGAACAGCACCCCTTTACAGCACAGGACAGCATCACCCGTATACAGCACCTCTAACAGCACAGGACAACACCCCTGTATAGCACAGGACAGCACCCCAGAACAGCACCCCCAACAGCACACACACAGTGACCCCACCCAACACCACCACCCACAGAGAGACAGAGGTCTTTCTCCCTCATTCTCCAATGCTGGAGTGAAGATGGCTCTGATCACCAGGACGTATATAGAATACAAAACCTATGAGAATCCGACGGCGGGATGATGACATTTTGCCTCGTTTTGGGATCCGAGGAAGGCGGGAAGACCCAAGCCGGAGTCGGATCCCAGCTCGGACTGTGAAGTTTGGGGAAGTTCGGATCTCTGAAACCCGCTCATTCCTAGTTAAAAAGCTGTCCCAGCATCCCTGTACCACTTTCTGTTTGCAGCATTCTCTCATCGGCTGGTGAGTTGTATGAAACCTCACCCCGCTCATGCTCTCCTCCATCACCAGTGTACATATAGCAGTGGGTATGGCTGTGCCTGCTGTCTATTAATAAACCAACACCACTGGTAAAGTACCTGGGCTGTTCATAGTTTGAGTCACCCACTGGTGTATATAACTCTACAATATTAACACCTGAAAACACATCATTCCCACCTCGAGTGACCCATTAAAGTGATCCAGTGATATCTACTGGAACCTAACCATCTCTTAGAAAAAGGAATATATAATTTTTTTATCTATTGTTACATTGATTCTTTATACGATAAGCACCCCCCAGTTCCTCAGCAGTTTTCTAACCAAGAGATACTGTAACATAGAGTAAGCAGTGCTATCTGTGAAATATTTAGACCTGTACATGGTTCTAGGATCTTGCGAATAGAACTAATATCCAGGAGTAGAGTAGAAGAAGAGGTAATTTTTTTTTTGTATTATTATTAGCTTTGTAAAGTCTTAACATACTATGGGGCAGATGTATTAACCTGGAGAAGGCATTAGGAAGTGATAAACCAGTGATATGTGCAAGGTGATAAAGGCACCAGCCAATAAGCTCCAATATGGAAATTAACAGTTAGGATCTGATTGGCTGCTGCCTTTATCACCTTGCACATATCACTGGTTTATCACTTCCTTATGCCTTCTCCAGGATAATACATCTACCCCTGTATTACTTAGTACCATACATCAAAGGGATCATAACACAAACAAGTTACATACAGTACAATGACATGAAACAAAGTAAAAATGTTGCTATCCATATAACAATCTAAGTGATGTTGGGAAAATTTGATACATAAGGTTACAGAATAAAAATTCTAGATGACTTGTGGCTACTGTAAAGCAAGAGCATTATCTGCAACTATATTAAAGCATTGTGTTAAATGTGGAGTTTACTGTAAGTGTTTTGTTTATCAGTATTAAGAGTGGTTAGAGTGTGTACCTGCATCTTGTTTTTTTCTGCATGGCACTACAAGTCTCAGCATAGTAGCACCTGGTTATTATGTTTAAAATTAATATGTGCAGTATTAGAGATGAGCGCCTGAAATTTTTCGGGTTTTGTGTTTTGGTTTTGGGTTCGGTTCCGCGGCCGTGTTTTGGCAAAACCTCACCGAATTTTTTTTGTCGGATTCGGGTGTGTTTTGGATTCGGGTGTTTTTTTCAAAAAACACTAAAAAACAGCTTAAATCATAGAATTTGGGGGTCATTTTGATCCCAAAGTATTATTAACCTCAAAAACCATAATTTACACTCATTTTCAGTCTATTCTGAATACCTCACACCTCACAATATTATTTTTAGTCCTAAAATTTGCACCGAGGTCGCTGTGTGAGTAAGATAAGCGACCCTAGTGGCCGACACAAACACCGGGCCCATCTAGGAGTGGCACTGCAGTGTCACGCAGGATGTCCCTTCCAAAAAACCCTCCCCAAACAGCACATGACGCAAAGAAAAAAAAAGAGGCGCAATGAGGTAGCTGTGTGAGTAAGATTAGCGACCCTAGTGGCCGACACAAACACCGGGCCCATCTAGGAGTGGCACTGCAGTGTCACGCAGGATGGCCCTTCCAAAAAACCCTCCCCAAACAGCACATGACGCAAAGAAAAAAAGAGGCGCAATGAGGTAGCTGTGTGAGTAAGATTAGCGACCCTAGTGGCCGACACAAACACCGGGCCCATCTAGGAGTGGCACTGCAGTGTCACGCAGGATGGCCCTTCCAAAAAACCCTCCCCAAACAGCACATGACGCAAAGAAAAAAAGAGGCGCAATGAGGTAGCTGTGTGAGTAAGATTAGCGACCCTAGTGGCCGACACAAACACCGGGCCCATCTAGGAGTGGCACTGCAGTGTCACGCAGGATGTCCCTTCCAAAAAACCCTCCCCAAACAGCACATGACGCAAAGAAAAAAAGAGGCGCAATGAGGTAGCTGACTGTGTGAGTAAGATTAGCGACCCTAGTGGCCGACAAACACCGGGCCCATCTAGGAGTGGCACTGCAGTGTCACGCAGGATGTCCCTTCCAAAAAAAAACCTCCCCAATCAGCACATGATGCAAAGAAAAAGAAAAGAAAAAAGAGGTGCAAGATGGAATTGCCTTTGGGCCCTCCCACCCACCCTTATGTTGTATAAACAAAACAGGACATGCACACTTTAACCAACCCATCATTTCAGTGACAGGGTCTGCCACACGACTGTGACTGATATGACGGGTTGGTTTGGACCCCCCCCAAAAAAGAAGCAATTAATCTCTCCTTGCACAAACTGGCTCTACAGAGGCAAGATGTCCACCTCATCTTCACCCTCCGATATATCACCGTGTACATCCCCCTCCTCACAGATTATCAATTCGTCCCCACTGGAATCCACCATCTCAGCTCCCTGTGTACTTTGTGGAGGCAATTGCTGCTGGTCAATGTCTCCGCGGAGGAATTGATTATAATTCATTTTAATGAACATCATCTTCTCCACATTTTCTGGATGTAACCTCGTACGCCGATTGCTGACAAGGTGAGCGGCGGCACTAAACACTCTTTCGGAGTACACACTTGTGGGAGGGCAACTTAGGTAGAATAAAGCCAGTTTGTGCAAGGGCCTCCAAATTGCCTCTTTTTCCTGCCAGTATAAGTACGGACTGTGTGACGTGCCTACTTGGATGCGGTCACTCATATAATCCTCCACCATTCTATCAATGTTGAGAGAATCATATGCAGTGACAGTAGACGACATGTCCGTAATCGTTGTCAGGTCCTTCAGTCCGGACCAGATGTCAGCATCAGCAGTCGCTCCAGACTGCCCTGCATCACCGCCAGCGGGTGGGCTCGGAATTCTGAGCCTTTTCCTCGCACCCCCAGTTGCGGGAGAATGTGAAGGAGGAGATGTTGACAGGTCGCGTTCCGCTTGACTTGACAATTTTGTCACCAGCAGGTCTTTCAACCCCAGCAGACCTGTGTCTGCCGGAAAGAGAGATCCAAGGTAGGCTTTAAATCTAGGATCGAGCACGGTGGCCAAAATGTAGTGCTCTGATTTCAACAGATTGACCACCCGTGAATCCTTGTTAAGCGAATTAAGGGCTGCATCCACAAGTCCCACATGCCTAGCGGAATCGCTCCCTTTTAGCTCCTTCTTCAATGCCTCCAGCTTCTTCTGCAAAAGCCTGATGAGGGGAATGACCTGACTCAGGCTGGCAGTGTCTGAACTGACTTCACGTGTGGCAAGTTCAAAGGGCATCAGAACCTTGCACAACGTTGAAATCATTCTCCACTGCACTTGAGACAGGTGCATTCCACCTACTATATCGTGCTCAATTGTATAGGCTTGAATGGCCTTTTGCTGCTCCTCCAACCTCTGAAGCATATAGAGGGTTGAATTCCACCTCGTTACCACTTCTTGCTTCAGATGATGGCAGGGCAGGTTCAGTAGTTTTTGGTGGTGCTCCAGTCTTCTGTACGTGGTGCCTGTACGCCGAAAGTGTCCCGCAATTTTTCTGGCCACCGACAGCATCTCTTGCACGCCCCTGTCGTTTTTTAAAAAATTCTGCACCACCAAATTCAAGGTATGTGCAAAACATGGGACGTGCTGGAATTTGCCCATATTTAATGCACACACAATATTGCTGGCGTTGTCCGATGCCACAAATCCACAGGAGAGTCCAATTGGGGTAAGCCATTCCGCGATGATCTTCCTCAGTTGCCGTAAGAGGTTTTCAGCTGTGTGCGTATTCTGGAAAGCGGTGATACAAAGCGTAGCCTGCCTAGGAAAGAGTTGGCGTTTGCGAGATGCTGCTACTGGTGCCGCCGCTGCTGTTCTTGCGGCGGGAGTCCATACATCTACCCAGTGGGCTGTCACAGTCATATAGTCCTGACCCTGCCCTGCTCCACTTGTCCACATGTCCGTGGTTAAGTGGACATTGGGTACAACTGCATTTTTTAGGACACTGGTGAGTCTTTTTCTGACGTCCGTGTACATTCTCGGTATCGCCTGCCTAGAGAAGTGGAACCTAGATGGTATTTGGTAACGGGGGCACACTGCCTCAATAAATTGTCTAGTTCCCTGTGAACTAACGGCGGATACCGGACGCACGTCTAACACCAACATAGTTGTCAAGGACTCAGTTATCCGCTTTGCAGTAGGATGACTGCTGTGATATTTCATCTTCCTCGCAAAGGACTGTTGAACAGTCAATTGCTTACTGGAAGTAGTACAAGTGGGCTTACGACTTCCCCTCTGGGATGACCATCGACTCCCAGCGGCAACAACAGCAGCGCCAGCAGCAGTAGGCGTTACACGCAAGGATGCATCGGAGGAATCCCAGGCAGGAGAGGACTCGTCAGAATTGCCAGTGACATGGCCTGCAGGACTATTGGCATTCCTGGGGAAGGAGGAAATTGACACTGAGGGAGTTGGTGGGGTGGTTTGCGTGAGCTTGGTTACAAGAGGAAGGGATTTACTGGTCAGTGGACTGCTTCCGCTGTCACCCAAAGTTTTTGAACTTGTCACTGACTTATTATGAATGCGCTGCAGGTGACGTATAAGGGAGGATGTTCCGAGGTGGTTAACGTCCTTACCCCTACTTATTACAGCTTGACAAAGGGAACACACGGCTTGACACCTGTTGTCCGCATTTCTGGTGAAATACCTCCACACCGAAGAGCTGATTTTTTTGGTATTTTCACCTGGCATGTCAACGGCCATATTCCTCCCACGGACAACAGGTGTCTCCCCGGGTGCCTGACTTAAACAAACCACCTCACCATCAGAATCCTCCTGGTCAATTTCCTCCCCAGCAACACCCATATCCTCCTCATCCTGGTGTACTTCAACACTGACATCTTCAATCTGACTATCAGGAACTGGACTGCGGGTGCTCCTTCCAGCACTTGCAGGGGGCGTGCAAATGGTGGAAGGCGCATGCTCTTCACGTCCAGTGTTGGGAAGGTCAGGCATCGCAACCGACACAATTGGACTCTCCTTGTGGATTTGGGATTTCAAAGAACGCACAGTTCTTTGCGGTGCTTTTGCCAGCTTGAGTCTTTTCAGTTTTCTAGCGAGAGGCTGAGTGCTTCCATCCTCATGTGAAGCTGAACCACTAGCCATGAACATAGGCCAGGGCCTCAGCCGTTCCCTGCCACTCCGTGTGGTAAATGGCATATTGGCAAGTTTACGCTTCTCCTCCGACAATTTTATTTTAGGTTTTGGAGTCCTTTTTTTACTGATTTGGTGTTTTAGTTTTGACATGCTCTGTACTATGCCATTGGGCATCGGCCTTGGCAGACGACGTTGCTGGCATTTCATCGTCTCGGCCATGACTAGTGGCAGCAGCTTCAGCACGAGGTGGAAGTGGATCTTGATCTTTCCCTAATTTTGGAACCTCAACATTTTTGTTCTCCATATTTTAATAGGCACAACTAAAAGGCACCTCAGGTAAACAATGGAGATGGATGGATTGGATACTAGTATACAATTATGGACGGGCTGCCGAGTGCCGACACAGAGGTAGCCACAGCCGTGAACTACCGCACTGTACTGTGTCTGCTGCTAATATATAGACTGGTTGATAAAGAGATAGTATACTCGTAACTAGTATGTATGTATAAAGAAAGAAAAAAAAACCACGGTTAGGTGGTATATACAATTATGGACGGGCTGCCGAGTGCCGACACAGAGGTAGCCACAGCCGTGAACTACCGCACTGTACTGTGTCTGCTGCTAATATATAGACTGGTTGATAAAGAGATAGTATACTCGTAACTAGTATGTATGTATAAAGAAAGAAAAAAAAACCACGGTTAGGTGGTATATACAATTATGGACGGGCTGCCGAGTGCCGACACAGAGGTAGCCACAGCCGTGAACTACCGCACTGTACTGTGTCTGCTGCTAATATATAGACTGGTTGATAAAGAGATAGTATACTCGTAACTAGTATGTATGTATAAAGAAAGAAAAAAAAACCACGGTTAGGTGGTATATACAATTATGGACGGGCTGCCGAGTGCCGACACAGAGGTAGCCACAGCCGTGAACTACCGCACTGTACTGAGTCTGCTGCTAATATAGACTGGTTGATAAAGAGATAGTATACTACTAATATTATATACTGGTGGTCAGGTCACTGGTCACTAGTCACACTGGCAGTGGCACTCCTGCAGCAAAAGTGTGCACTGTTTAATTTTAATATAATATTATGTACTCCTGGCTCCTGCTATAACCTATAACTGGCACTGCAGTAGTGCTCCCCAGTCTCCCCCACAATTATAAGCTGTGTGAGCTGAGCAGTCAGACAGATATATAATATATATATAGATGATGCAGCACACTGGCCTGAGCCTGAGCAGTGCACACAGATATGGTATGTGACTGACTGAGTCACTGTGTGTATCGCTTTTTTCAGGCAGAGAACGGATATATTAAATAAACTGCACTGTGTGTCTGGTGGTCACTCACTATATAATATATTATGTACTCCTGGCTCCTGCTATAACCTATAACTGGCACTGCAGTAGTGCTCCCCAGTCTCCCCCACAATTATAAGCTGTGTGAGCTGAGCAGTCAGACAGATATATATAATATTATATATAGATAATAGATGATGCAGCACACTGGCCTGAGCCTGAGCAGTGCACACAGATATGGTATGTGACTGAGTCACTGTGTGCTGTGTATCGCTTTTTTCAGGCAGAGAACGGATTATAAATAAAAGTGGTGGTCACTGGTCACTATCAGCAAAACTCTGCACTGTACACTACTGAGTACTCCTAATGCTCCCCAAAATTAGTAAATCAAGTGTCTCTCTAATCTATTCTAATTCTAAACGGAGAGGACGCCAGCCACGTCCTCTCCCTATCAATCTCAATGCACGTGTGAAAATGGCGGCGACGCGCGGCTCCTTATATAGAATCCGAGTCTCGCGATAGAATCCGAGCCTCGCGAGAATCCGACAGCGTCATGATGACGTTCGGGCGCGCTCGGGTTAACCGAGCAAGGCGGGAAGATCCGAGTCGCTCGGACCCGTGAAAAAAAACATGAAGTTCTGGCGGGTTCGGATTCAGAGAAACCGAACCCGCTCATCTCTATGCAGTATAGACCCACCCCACCCCTGTTTCTCTGTATTTGTGTATTTAATGCACAACCTAAAGTTATAGACTCCTTCTGCTTGGTCTGGCACCCCTCTCACCTGCCCTATGGGGATTTTAATAAGTATAGGTCCTTGCATTACTGTCTACATATTAGAATGGGCACTATTATAGTTTAGTCCTGTGTACATTTATACAATGTGCCAGTATTAGAGATGTTAGGGGCCCACCTGATGAGGTTCACCTTTACATGGTGGGCAAGCACTTTGTCAAGTGTGCTAAGTATCTAGTTTATAAGCAAAGCTTACCAAAGTATTATTGCATTTATGGGTGCCAATAAAAAGCTGTATTATGATAAGGACTGCAGGGACATTTAAATATTTGAAAATATATTTTGCATACTCCTTTTAACAGAATGCCCTTTAATGATTTCAGTTTGTTTAAGTAAATGAGTTAAAAATAACTTCAATAGCAATAGAAGCCTGGAAACAATGTATTTACATATCTATCATGAAACAGTTGGGCTATTGTAGTAAGTGACTTTTTTCCATATGCCTGCATCCCAGGGGTTTGACATGCAACAATCAGAATAGATTTCATAATTTAGTTTGACAGCAGTTCACTGTACTGTGTTTACCAGATGGCTGTAGGTCATCAGAGATCTGGGCGCCAGACCTTATTTATTTCATCTTTTCTTCCCCTCTTTTAGCTTATTCTTAGCTACACAATATGCACCAGAGTATAACTTTGTAAGATTGTAATCAAATTTCCATTTTAATGCAGATAATTTACATTTCAGAGATACTTAAATATAAAACTTAGAAACATAGTTTGCAACAGAAGTATACTTTTCTGATGCCCACGAACAGTTATATAAGCAGAAAAATGTGTAATGTTGATGAGCATATAGGGGCTGTTGTAGCGTTGGACACATAAATTGGGTCCAAACAAATATTCATTTTATGCAATATGTGTATTTTTTCAGCAAGATATGCAAATCATGTAAGATATGCTTTAGATATAGCACTAGCATTGTATCAGTTCTTTGTGTAAAGCAAGGTACACACTAAACAATTATATGGCAGATAATCTGCCAGATCTGGCTGCTTGGAATGAAAATTTGGTAATGGATGAGAGCAAATTCCAATTGACCATTTGCTCCCAAACACTGGTAAAGGACAAAAACTGTTGGTTATCCAAGTTGGTAAACTTTGTGTTTTAACTAATTTGTATGAACGACAGGTTTTGTTTGTTTTCCAGTGTTTAGGAGCAAATGGTCGATTATCATTTTCTCTGATCTATTACCATATTTTCATTCCAACCAGCTAGATCTGGCAGATTATCTGCCAGATAATTGTATAGTGTGTACCTAGCTTTACATTGGAGCTTTCTTACTGTACTGTACATGTGGCATAAATATGTAATTCACCACTGTTAAAGGTTCCGTAACTGGCAAGACCTTATTGTCTGCTATGTTTGTTTGTTTGTTTTTTAACCATTGTACTACCTACAGAGACAAAAGAAGAGTGTCTTACTGCTTGACTCTACCCTTGAGGTACAGTATTAGGCTAGCAATAAAGTGCTGACTAGTTTGAGTGTGTTTATGAGAGACCAATGAATGCTCCCACTTCTATATCTGTAAATGCCAGCAGGCTCTGACAGAAATTAGTATGCTGACATCTATAGCGCAACAGGTACCATCATACCCAGCAGCTATGAGACAGACAGGGTTTGCATGAACCGGTAGTTCACAGTGTTATAAATATTTTAATTTTTTTATCATCCCATATTTAAAGCACCAGGGTTGTTTTAAATGTGCTATGGAAAATTGGCATAGAGCTGTTTACCACTATTGCAGATTGACCCCACAATGTGGTTTTCCTGCTAGAGTACTAGTGTTTACATAATTATAGGGAAAAAAATATTTCCTATAAAATTTCCTAAAAATATTTTTGTTAGTTTGTTTTTAATTTACTTTTTTTTTTTTTTACATACTAGCAAGGTCAATCATTTATAGTACAGATCATTAACTAGGAGTGAAACATCCAAAACATCTCCTGACAAGCATATATGCATCTTCATCCCTCCATAATACTTAGTGTGTGTCAAATGCCATTCCTGTACTTGGGCTATGCTAGTTGTCCCTTCCATATTCATTTTTATTGCAAAGAATTGCAAGTAAAGAAACATGCCCAGCTACATATACAGAGCTGTACATTCTGCAACTAAAAGTTGGATGTATATTTAATTTTACATCCAACATCACATTCGATTTTAATTTGATTTTGTGTTTGTAGATTAAATAAAGGCAAAATTGAATGTGAAATCAAATATAAAACCAAATCCCACTCAAAATAAATGTTTTCCCATAGACGAATAAAGGATCCCCGGATTTAATAAAAATCAAATTGCAAATCGAACAGAAATGGAACACAAAATCGAACCTCAAATCCCCAAATGAATAGACTAATAACAGACACGCAATTTGAGCTTCTGAACAACATTCTATTGATTGGAATGCATTTAAAAGTTCCCAGAAGCATGTTTTGCAGTGTGGCTGTAGGAAAAATAGCTGTACAAGGCTATCATATGCTGTCCACTTAGCTGCAGTATGCAAATCACCACCTGATTGAAAGAAACCATCGATCAGAGCAACATCAGCAGCTTCTTGAGGTACCCCGCAGGCTATGAAGGCCTAGGTTCTTTCATTGTTTATTAAACCTCAAGGCATTGTCTTCCTGTGATACAGATGTTCTGCCTCTCACGTTCTATCATAATGTTGCTGTATGACCTCATCAAGACTCAGCTTGAGCCAGATATTGTATGGTCATATGCTGTACCAGGCCTTCACAAGCTGCTGTGTACTTCACATTTTATTGCCACTGGCTCCTTTCAGTCAGTATCAAGGAGAGTGTTAGGTATTTCCCAGCCTACTGTACCTTTATCAAGCACCTGAGCAATGCATGCACTGATCCTCCTCTGCAACCAATAATCTCTGGAATCAAGGGTTTGATGTCCAATTTATCATTTTATGTGGATTATTTTTTACAGCAGTATTTTCAAACTCTTTAACATCTTATAGTAAAGATACAATACAATTTCTGAATATCAGAGGGATTCTTGTGGAAACCAACTTACCAATTTGTGTGATGTCCTGTCCCTTTATTCCAGTATCCTCATGTTAGGTATTGCATCTGTTGGAAAAGATATTTCAAAGGAACATCATTATTTTCTACTTAGGTATATGTTAGCACACAATTATTTCCTGTTCAACCATGTTTATTATCTGCAGGTCCTCGGAACGGCGATGGGGACCTGGTTTGCCCCAAGTTTTGTTAACATCTATGTAAGGAATTTATTTGGGGCAGTCCCTTCAAGGCAAACCTGGTCCTATATGGTCGTTACATCGATGATCTGTTCTTCATTTGGGAAAGGGATTCTGATTCCAGTACTGGGTTTGTTGAATATCTTAACTCTAAATACTACAACTTAGGTACACAAATAAATGAGGGTCGAGTCATCTCTTCTCCATATAGGAAAACAGTCAACACTTATAATTGTATTCTTTATGCTAGTAACCACAATATAAAGAGGCTAGGGAATGTGCCAAAGGGACAATTATTATTATCCTTTATTTATATAGTGCCACAAGGGATCCGCAGCATACATAAACAAGTAAGAAAAAGAGAAAATAGTGACTTACAGTTTAAGACAATGTAGGACAAGTCCAGAGTATATAAATGGACTGAGGCTGAAATGATGGCGGTTGGGATTCTGGCCATCAGAATACCGACTGAGGTATCCAGCTGTTTAGAATCCCAACAGGGGTTGTGAAAGTATGCTACCCTAACCCTACCGTTCCTTACTATAGCCTAAACCTAACCCTCACTTGAGATTCCTAAACCTAACCACCCCTTTCCACAGCCTAAACTTAACCCTCCACCTACCAGCCCAACAGTCACTTGTTTAGGATCCAGGCTGTCAGGACTTCCTACAGGAAGCCAACTCTCTGCTTATTGCAGCCCAGTCTGGCAGTCCCAGAGGGAGGAAATACCTCCCGATGGGACTACCTTGTGTGTCTGTGACTGACAGGACTTCCAATAGGAAGTCACTGCCAGTCACATTGAAGCCAGTGCAGTCACAGACTGCATCTGGCATCACTGACACTGAGCTGGGTGGCAGATTTTACCTGGGGGAGGGGGGGCTGGAGTACTGCAGCCCATAGGTAAAATCCACCACTGAGATTCAGCACAGAGGAGCCAAACAGAAAACAAAGAGTAATAACAGTGTCTGAGCAGGTTGAAATATTTTGTGAAAGTGTGGGTTAATGAGCAGTAGAGTAAAAGTGGGAGGGGAATGGGGCACAAAACTGTACTGGTATGGGTACCTCCAAATTTTCACGAACTAGGATAAATAAACCAATTCACATGTTTATGGCACATGGAACTGTCTCACATAAACCATGCAGTTAGAAGGTAAATAAATAGAATGTTAACTTGATTGTTGAAAATCAAGCCAGTTTATGAAATATGTCTAAATTTAGCATTCTTAAAAATGTTTTTGTTTGTTTGTTTTTTATTTTATACAGGAGACATCATCACAATAAATATATTGTATAGTAAACATTTTTGTTAGTTCATGTATACACCAGTAGGTAAATGTTGCCTGGGGTTAAGCAAATCCTGAAACGTCTTACAGTGTAATGTAATTACTTGACAAACAAGACTCTCTTAGAATATAGACAATTTACTGTAATGCGGTTACTCAGAATCCAGGAACTTCTGTCTTGTCTGCTCACCACAGAAGCATTCATGCAAAAATTCAGCTAGGAACATCGACTAAGATTATCTCTCTAATACATTTCATTGCTGCTCAATCTTGACAGCATCCGGAACACATAAGGCTAAAGTAAATACATGAACAATACTTAATCTAAAAACCCTGAAAATAATGTATATTTTGTGTCTGTTGTCCATGGGCCAATGATTGCATATCATTCAACAGTTTATGGCTGAATTATTATCCCATTAGATTTTGATTTTAAAAATAAAACCAAGTTTAGCATGCTTAAAATATAGTAATGTTTGTGCTGTGAGGAACTGAGGTGAAAATAGTTGTATTTCTATTCATGAGATATACTTTTGAAACTGAAGTATTTGATTATGTGATTTAATACATAAATAAAGCTACTGTAGAATTCATCAGGTAGTTTATGATACCACAAGGGTAACTTACAACCATGCAAAGGATTATTTCCATAGTGCAAATGCATTTGTGTGACCCACTATCATGCAAATGGAGCTGTTTTTCAGAGATGACAGCATCTGTATTAGGCTTTGTATGTGGGTGAACATTCTTTTCCTTATAGCAAAGGACTTGACTTTTCCAGCCTCTTTTGGGCTCCAGAGATTGGGTTGCATCCCATATTTCCAATGGGATGTGACAGCGGATTTGCACCAATCGGTCAAAGCTTTTCGGCCTCCCAGCATGCAATGTGCCCGTCCATATATCCCCGGCTCCTGGATCAGGCAAATCAGTTGTATTCCCAAAGCTTAAGGCAGGAGAATCATAGATAGCCCTAATCAGGCAAGAAGCACACATGCACACCCTTCCGTACAAGGAGGAAGAGGTTAGTGAGTAAAAGAATCCTCAAATCAGGTGCGTCAGAGTGGGATCCCTGTGGATCCTGTGGACTTAGGAGAAATACCATTATCAACGGTAAGTTCTTACCATAACCTATATTTCACCAGCAGGGTCCACAGGTTATCCACAGGATAACATTGGGATTTTCCAAAGCAATTTAGTGATGGGGATGCTCCTGATTGGACAGGAGAATCCTTTGCCCGAGTTCAGCTTATTGAGAGGCAAAGGTATACACATCATAATGTTTAATGAATGTGTTAATGAAAGACCATGTGGCTGCCTTACGTATCTGTTCTGCTGAAGCATCACGTTTTGCTGCCCATGCTGGACCTACCTTATGAGTAGAGTGAGCAGAGACTTTAGCCAGAACAGGGAGATCAGCATGAGAATATGCTTATGAAATCGTCATCTGAAGCCACCTTGCCACATTCTGCTTATCAGCAGGCCATCCTCATCAATAGAGAATGAAGAGAGAATCTGTCTAATGGCACTGGTATGATCCATGTAGATCCTTAAGGCACGGACCACGTCCAGTGATGCATCTCCCAACGAAAGGCCTGGTTCCTGGAAAGCCAGGACTGGAATTTCACCATTAAGATGGAATTTAAACACCACCTTAGGAAGATACTTAGATCTAGTTTTGAGAACTGCTTTATCTGGATAAAAAAAAAATCAGAAATGGGGAACGACATAACAATGTCCATAAATCTGACACTCTTCTAGCTAACGCCATGGCAAATAGAAAGAGAACTTTAGCTGTTAACCATTTAAGATCCACTTTATTAAGTGGTACAAATGGGGAAACTTGAAGGGCATTTAGGACTAAACTTAAGTCCCAAGCCACTGTAGGAGGAACAAATTATGTTGAATGCGCAGCATTCCCTGGAAAAAAGTACGCACATCCTGTAAGTTGGCATATTTTTTTTTGGAACCATACAGTCAATGCTGACACTTGCACTCTCAAGGAAGCCACCTTCAAACCTTTACCCATTCCTGTCTAAAGGAATGCTAAGAACCTGGAAACTCTGAAAAACCTATGGTCCATTTTCCATTCACTGCACCAATGAATATAGATTTGCCATATTCGGTGATAAATTCGAGCCGAGGAAGGTTTCTGTGCTATTAGCATTGTTTGAATTACCGGTTGTGAGAATCCTCTTGACTTCAGGATAGAGGTCTCAAGAGCCACAGCGTCAAAGACAGTCGATCTAGATGTCTGTGATAACAAGGACCCTGCGTCAGTAGATCTGGACATTGAGGGAGCAGGAATGGAGCATAGATTGACATTCTCTTCAGATCTGTGTACCAATGTCTTCTGGGCCAAGCAAAAGCTATTAGTATCACAACACCATTTCCTTGCTTTATCTTTCTCATCAGCCTGGGTAATAAGGTGATTGGAGGAAACACATAGGCCAGATGAAAATCCCATATCACCGACAGGGCATCCACAAAGATCACTCTGAGAACCTTTGTTCTTGACCCGTAAGCAAGAACTTTGTTGTTCTGACGGGACGCCATGAGATCTACTGTATCTCTGGCAACCCCCACCTGTCAACTAGGGTCTGGAAGACCTCCAGATGTAGAGCCCATTCACTTGCCTGAATAGCATATTGACTGAGAAAATCTGCTTCCCAGTTTAGGACTCCCGGAACGAACACTGCAGACAAGGCACCTTAGTGTGTGACTTACCTCCTTCATAGCTTTTTGGCTATGATTTCCTCCTTGATGGTTGAGGTACGCTACTGCCGTCGCATTGTCCGAGTGAATCTGAACTGGTTTTCCCCGAAGGATGTCCTTTGCCTAAATCAGTTCCAATATATTTATTGGCAGGCAATCTTCTTCCTTAGTCCATTGCCTCTGGAAACAAAACCTTTCTGACACTGCTCCCAAGCCCTGGAGACTGGCATCAGTTTTCAGAATTTCCCGTTGTGATATCCAAAAGGGTCTCCTCTTGTCCAGATGGGATGTTTGAAGCCACCAGGCTAATGACCTTCTTACTTCCATTGTAAGGACCATAGTCTGTGTTTTTATCATCTGATGCAACCCATTCCATTTGGAAAGGATCAGATGCTGCAGACGCCTCGAGTGGAACTTTGCATACTCCGTCATGTTGAATGTTGACACCATCAATCCCATCACATGCATTGCTGCATGAATGGATACTTTTTGACTGTGTAGCAACTCTTGATTACTTGTCTGAACTTTGGATATCTTGTTCAGAGGTAAAATTACTCTCTGAAGGCTTGAATCCAGTACAGCCCAGTCATCCACTGTGACAGAACCAGAGACGATTTTGCCCAATTTATGAGCCACCTGTGCTTCTGCAGACACGTTATTTTCTGTTACAGATGACATAGGAGCAATTCCTGTGACTGTGCCAGGATTAAGAGATCGTCACCGTATGAAAAAATCTTATTCCCTGCTGGTGGAGATAAATTGCAATTACCACCATAACTTTGGTAAATACTCTTTGGGCTGTGGCTAACCCAAAAGGTAGGGCCTGGAACTGAAAATGCTGTTGGAGGATAGCGAACCTGAGATAGCACTGATAGGACCGAGCTATAGGAAAATGTAGGTAAGCATCCTGGATATCCAGGGATACCATATAATCCCCTGGGTCCATGGCCAAAATGATGGAATGTAAAGTCTCTATATGAAACCGAGGTACCCAAATGTATTTGTTCAGCAGTTTGAGATTGAGAATGGTCTGCAATGACCCATTTGGCTTCTTAACTAGAAACAGGTTGGAGTAAAAACCCTGTCCTCATTGTGCAGGAGGAACTGGAATGATTACTCCTGACTGAAGCAATTTCTGAACTGCCTCTTGCAAAGCCCTGGCCTTCGTCTCTACCCGAGACGGGCTGGTGCAAAAAAACCTTCAAGGAGAGTGCGTCTTGAAGGCAAATGCATAACCTAGAGATACCGCTTCCTGCACCTAGGCATCTCTTGTAGGCTGCTGCCAGATCTGTGCAAACTGAAGTCGGCCCCCCACCCTGGGATCCCCTTGGTGGAGGACCACACCATCAGGCTGATGGCTTATTTTCTGTTTTACCAATCGGTCCTCTGGTAGCCCAATGCTTTTTAGTCTTACCAGACCTGTTGTATTGGGGCTGCTTGACATTACTTTTTCATTTAGTTTTTCCTTGAGACCTAAAGGGCCGAAAAGCTGGAGCTTTAGGTTTGAATTTGTATGTGGAAGGAAACTTTACCTTCTTGGAGTCTGCTTCTGATTCCAAAATATCTGTCAATTCTTTACCAAAAAGAATATTTCCAGAAAAATGCAAAGATTCCAAAACCTTGTTAGATTCTGAATCAGCTCTCCACGTACGTAGCTAAACTGCTCTGCGAGCAGCTATTGTTGAAGCTGATGCCCTGGAGGCAATAGCACTCATATCCAATGCTGCTTCTTCCAAGAACACTGCAGCCTGTATTATATGTGCTATATGGGATTTTTGCTCTCTAGATGCCATTGAAAAATCTCCTTCCAATGCATCAGCCCAGGCAGCCACTGCCTTTGCCATCCAAGCTAAAGTCATGGTTGGTCTTATGACTAACCCAGAAAGGGAAAAATGGTTTTAAAAAAACCATCCACTCTCCTATCCATGACATCATTTAATGATGTTGAAGGCAGAGGTAATGTAGATTTTTGCACTAATCGAATCACATGCATATCTACTTTGGGAGCCACCTCCCTTTTTAAACAATCCCAAGCTGGAAGAGGATAATTGGAATTCCACTTCCTAGGAATTCTAAACTTCTAACTGGGTGTAGCCCAAGCCTCTTCCATGATTTCCATCAGCTGATCTGATCCAGGAAACTGTCTTAACAGTTTTGGGATGTTTAAGTACAGGTGCCTTGGTTTTTAACACAGGCTCTGCTGATTCCTCTAAGGATAGAATGGCTTTCATTGCCTTAATTAACTCAGCTATATCCACTGAGCTGAGACCTTCCTCCTCCTCTTCTTATGCTGAACCAGAGTTTATTGAGCTTTCATTTTCCGATGAATCCTCACCTGAAACATGTGTAGCCTGTGAGGATGAAGATTTAATTACCACTGGCTTATCACCCTGTTTCTTTTAAGAGGCTGCTGCTGGAAGTGATCAACTGCAGGTGGGAAGCTGCATGTAAGGGTTAATCGTATAACCTATTCCTGGTACAGGAGTTGGAATTATCCGCTTAGCTATACTGGATAATGTTTCTGCAAACATAGCCCAGGGAGGATCAACCTGCATCTGAATCTGCCTTGTATTTTTCAAGAGACCCTGGTGAAAGCTAAAACAATTTGCACACAAACCATCCTGAACCAGATCCTGAGAGGTTAACCCAGCATTGCAAGACAAACATGATATGAGTGTTTGTGTTGCTGTGAGTGTATCTTCCTCACCTTTACCGCTCTTAGACATGATAAATAATCAACACTTACACATTATACTAAACAATTTGTGACTGTAATCACTTTAGGCTTTTTAAAGTGACATACAATCCGACCCTACCCTGCTATGCATCAGCATCAAGGATCAGAATAGAAAAAAACTGACAGAATATATAGTAAAGTCAGCAATCACACTAGCAGTCAGTCACATGTTATACATTAGTATAATAAGCATTATGGGCACATAATCAACTACATATACATTTCAAATAAGTAGGAGAACATTACTGAATCATGTTTAAAAAGATCTACCATATTCATATACGCATAGCGAAAGAAACAGTAATAGTATAGAGACTCAAATGCAATAGGCACTTATCTAACTATTTGTACTCAAAAAGTAGATAGAGACTTAGTGTTGTATTACCCGTACTCAGTAGAGTGGTATACAGGGAGACTCACCCTGCTTCCAGGATATATCAATACATTGGCGAACGCTGAGTGGATCCAGATGCTACTAGTGTACACTGCCGCTCCATGAGCCTATAGTGAACACAGACCCACCAGTCACACAGCCGCCTATGCTGTGACTGGGTCCACTTCGTATACAGCATCTCAGATGGAAGCGGGAACACAGTTCATGGCGGGAGACTCGGAGGAAACTGGTCATGAACTGGGGGGAGGGGCGACTAGGAGAGTATCTGACTCCCCACTGCTGACATCAAACCTAGGGATCGCAGCCTCATACTATTCCTAGACCCTATGATCCCTAAGGCCTAGTGCTGGTACACCCGAGGTAGCAGCCGCATCAGCTACTGTTTGGTAGTCTACTCCCAAAACAGTGCGGCTGTGTCCGTATTCCCCTTCTAAGTGGAACCGATGCCTTACCTTCTCCCCGTGCTCCGGCCACAGCCTGGTAATGTCTGCTGGACCTGCTAGTACAGTATATCCGACACAGACGCCAACCGAAACAGGACTGTACTTGTGGGTAAGCATTGTCACGACCCGGCGGAGAGTTGTTGGTGCGACTCTTTCTACGGTACATATAAGATGCTTTTTAGAAAGATCACTCAAGAAAAAACAGTAAGACTATAAAAAAAAATAAGAAAGCTTAGGGCTGCTAAAAACCAGCAGCCCTCTGACCATGGTTCGGCTCCTGCCGCATCAAACAAAAACTGGTTTGCCAGAGCCAGGAGGCGGGGATTTATGGACGGGCCTATTGCATGCTGGGAGGCCAAAAAGCTTTGACCGATTGGTGCAAATCTGCTGTCGCTTCATCGTATCCCAATGTAATCGTGTGGATAATCTGTGGACCCTGCCGGAGAAATTTTGCTTGTATGTGTAATCTAGCAATGTGGTTTTGCATAGTTATTTTATTTATGCAAATAAGACGTTCTTTGTGAGAAATGGTCGAGTTGCCCTAGCCCTATCACACCAAGAAGGGCTATTTGGCCTTACTGATACCAGAGTGTATTAGGATGCATCTGTATAGTGAATACATCTAGATATTAATCTATACAATAACGCACATGACATGTGTGATACAGGAAACATCTTTATTAAAAACTTGCAATAATATGGACAGAAATCTTATAATATTTAACAATAAGAAAATGTGAGTGGGAGTTCAATAAACAAACAACGCTCTGCCTGTTACATGCGGCTGATTTTAGGACTAGCTTCTTTATTTGTTTTTAATCCTCCCAGATAGTTTGAATCACTAAAACATTTGTCATGTTTCTTTATATAATATCAGGAGCACAATATTTATACAGGAATACATATGGATGGCCAACATTTGGATGGTGGCGGTCAGAAGACTGACAGCGAAAACCTGATACTCAGAACAGGGGTTTGGTAATTATACTTACCCTCTCCCCGTACCCCCTAATCCTCTCTATTCGATGCCTAATCCTACCCAGTTTTGGACTGGGGCATGAAGGGCCCACTGGGGGCATGCAGTGGTAGGGGCCCATGTTTAGGGGTGTGGCAAGTCTCAAGGGGGGATGTGGCCAGTTGTAACATTGTTTTGCCTAAGCATGCAAGAGTGCATGGTCTGGGCTTTTTGATAAATATATATAGTCAAACCTGCTAGTGCATGCATTATAATGTATCAGATTAATAACAGCAATGCCCTGTAGAAAATAAACCATCGCCCTGTGCAGTATAAGGTAACATATGTACAATGTATAGTTCAAGTGTACAGTCTAGAACCTGATTCCTTGAGAAGGAGGAGGGAACCCCAGGCAGAGGGGCCCACCAGGGGTTTCCCCTGTACCCCTGTGGGTCAGCCCAACCCTGACCCACACCCCTTAGTGCCTAACCCTCCCTCCCCAAAGCCTAATCCTAACCCATCGTAGGGTGCCTAAACCTACAACCTGTGGTCTAACCCTAACAGCCCGGCATACTTGCTATCGGGATGCTCGCTGTTGGGATTATGGCATTGGCATTTCGAGTGATGTCAGGTTTACGGCGCCCGTCTTCTGGCTGCCAGTTGGGATTCTGGCACCAGGATTTCTACTTCGGGCTCCACGACCACCGCTATGCCAAATGCATCCTTTTGTACATACACCGCAGATAATTGTGTAGCATTCTGATATTATTGAATGCTAATTGGTGTTGAACATTTTAACATGCTTCACTTTCAACAAACACAAGCTCATAACATAATTACAGCACTGTATAATTCCATAACTCACTTCATTATTCTATCAAAAACATTTATAAAGGATGACTATCATAGATGAGAAATAACTTACATTTTTATAGCTAGATATTTAATTAACATCTATTATATTTGTGGTTTATAAACTGACAAATAGAGACACCATGTGGACCAATGTGATGTTTTAATTTATTCCTATTTATACAATATATCACTGCTTTCTTATTTAAATTATACACAGGAGCTGATTCTGAGTTGGGAACAAATCAACAATCGCATGTAACTGTGGGGTAGATTTATTAAAATGCTGATAAGGATCTTTATATGCAGGGTCCCGTTTCACCACATTATCATGGTGAAGCAGGACCTCTTTTCCAGTGCATTTATTAAGGCTGCTTTGTTCATTATGGGAACACGGTATCTCACCCCACTGGTGATACTTGTCTTCCCATAATGGCTGTAATTCTCGGCTGCATTATCTACATCCGCGCCCGCGCCATCCCGTAACTCCCAGCCTTCCTTTCGGGAGTTATGAGGGCGCATGCGCGGTTTGAACAAGTGTATTAAAACAATAAAGTTTATTGAGAGAAAATCAACAACAAAAAAAAGAGTAACTGTTTGGAGACGGGCAGCGCCGGATCTTAGAGGCGAAGAGAAACAGGGTAGGAAAGACTAACGTTCGGGCACACCGAACGTTCATAAGTGAGCAAGCTTATTGGTGCTCTGTCTAACAGATAGAGGCACCGATAAGGTGGCGGGCGCATACCGCCCCTGCTTACAATAGCGATTTGATGGGATAATACATCAAGGGATGCGCTATCTGCAGTACAAAACATATGCAGATAGCGCATTACCCCTTAAAAAAGGATAGTAAATCTACCCCTGTGTATCTAGTATAAAACCATGTTGCAATGCAAGGGGCACAGATATAATTATTTTTTTGCATGAAGGGTAAATATTGGGTATTGTAGTACGTAGTCCACAAATGCTGGTCAGCTTTATTTTTACAGTACAATATATATTCAAGTTTGGACTTCTCCTCCCCTCCACCCCTCAAAACTAAATCTCTCCGCACTTTTTTATATTTGCCCCACCTACACTTCAACCTAGTTTTAGCAAGGTGCAAAGTTACCTGCTTTTTTTTTGCT
Organism: Pseudophryne corroboree; assembly: GCF_028390025.1. Lineage (NCBI taxonomy): Eukaryota > Metazoa > Chordata > Amphibia > Anura > Myobatrachidae > Pseudophryne > Pseudophryne corroboree. The sequence goes on from NC_086447.1 coordinate 444,561,110, forward strand.
TTGCTCTAAACTGCGATTTAGCCCTGTAGTATGTCATAAATACCATACTTCCAAATGTATGAGTAAAAATAACCAATACGTTTGTTACAGAGTCATTAAGTTCTGCCTTTCTAAACCAAAATGGAACATTACAGTACAGAATATTGAGAAGTATCCTTTTCTCTAATTTACAGAAAAAGATCACTGAACACAACCAGGGAATGTATTATTTCTCTGACTCTTTGATCACTACCTACAACTGGAATCACAATTTATAATTTAACAGTTTTCATACTTTATCTGCAGGTTTGTACTTCTAGGTATATACAACTGAGATACACAGCAAATTCTATTTTATTGTCAAAAACATTTCCCATATTTCTGTACACTCATCTGTTTACATTTTGCTATTGAAATTGTTATTTTTCTATTTTAGAATAAATAAGTTATATTTTTATGTTTTCTATATAGTGCATTACAATGTTACAACTACTGCTCTTTCTTTTTTTATATGCTTAATTTTTGTCAGTAATATAATATAATATAATCACTATACTATAGTGATTATATCACAATATAATCACTATAGTTGAAAAAATATAAAATTATGAGGAATATTACTCCTCTGATTTCAAAATGTATTTTCTTTACCTTATGATATTTACTACTTCCAGTGCAGATGGTCATAATAGCTGGAAGGAGGAGTGCTTGGCCAAAAGGAGGAGGCGAATGAAAAAGTGACTGAGGGAGGAATAGTTGTGGGTTGATATCCCAAGGCAACAGACCAAGGGGTATATGCAATTGCGGTCGAATTCCCGAAATTGTCGAATTTCGGGTCATTTTCGACCAAAAAAAAAAATTCGCCTATGCAATTCAGTGCTTTCCGACCAAAAAACGGACTTTCAAAATTCGACTTTTTGAAATTCGAATTTTTGCAAATTCGACTTTTCTGCAATGATACAAGTGCTGCAATTCGACCAAAGCATATTCAATTCAAGTTTGGAAATTCGACAGCAGTGCTTTTAGACAGCAAATTCGTCATTTTCAATCCGCCACACTTTGGAGGGTGAAAACAATAAAAAAAAATTTTAACATGTTTTTTTTGTGTTTTTTTTGGGGGGAATAGCAGATCTATTTATATTAGAAGGGATTAGGTACTTTTTTTTTTTTTTTTTGGAGGCACAAATATTATTTATATATTTTTTAAAATATTATTATTATTTTTTTTTTATTGCTGGAACGGTAAAATCCTAAAAAAAAATGGCGTGGGGTCCCCCCTCCAAAGCATAACCAGCCTCGGGCTCTTCGAGCTGGTCCTGGTTCTAAAAATGCGGGGGAAAAATTGACAGGGGATCCCCCGTGGCCGACACAAACACCTGGCCCATCTAGGAGTGGCACTGCAGTGTCAGACAGGATGGCATATTTAAAAAATAGTCCCCAAACAGCACATGATGCAAAGATAAATTAAAGAAAAAAAAAAAGAGGTGCAAGATGGAATTGTCCTTGGGCCCTCCCACCCACCCTTATGTTGTATAAACAGGACATGCACACTTTAACAAACCCATCATTTCAGCGACAGGGTCTGCCACACAACTGTGACTGAAATGACTGGTTGGTTTGGGCCCCCACCAAAAAAGAAGCAATCAATCTCTCCTTGCACAAACTGGCTCTACAGAGGCAAGATGTCCACCTCCTCCTCATCGTCTGATTCCTCAGCCCTTTCACTGTGTACATCCCCCTCACAGATTATTAATTCGTCCCAACTGGAATCCACTATCTCAGGTCCCTGTGTACTTTGAGGCAATTGCTGGTGAATGTCTCCACGGAGGAATTGATTATAATTCATTTTGATGAACATCATCTTCTCCACATTTTCTGGAAGTAACTTCGTACGCCGATTGCTGACAAGGTGAGCGGCTGCACTAAACACTCTCTCGGAATACACACTGGAGGGGGGCCAACTTAGGTAAAATAAAGCCAGTTTGTGCAAGGGCCTCCAAATTACCTCTTTTTCCTGCCAGTATACGTACGGACTGTCTGACGTGACTACTTGGATGCGGTCACTCATATAATCCTCCACCATTCTTTCAATGGTGACAGAATCATATGCAGTGACAGTAGACGACATGTCAGTAATCGTTGGCAGGTCCTTCAGTCCGGACCAGATGTCAGCACTAGCTCCAGACTGCCCTGCATCACCGCCAGCGGGTGAGCTCGGAATTCTTAGCCTTTTCCTCGCAGCCCCAGTTGCGGGAGAATGTGAAGGAGGAGCTGTTGACGGGTCACGTTCCGCTTGACTTGACAATTTTCTCACCAGCAGGTCTTTCAACCCCAGCAGACTTGTGTCTGCCGGAAAGAGAGATCCAACGTAGGTTTTAAATCTAGGATTGAGCACGGTGGCCAAAATGTAGTGCTCTGATTTCAACAGATCGACCAACCGTGAATCCTGGTTAAGCGAATTAAGGGCTCCATCCACAAGTTCCACATGCCTAGCGGAATCGCTCTGTTTTAGCTCCTCCTACAATCTCTTCAGCTTCTTCTGCAAAAGCCTGATGAGGGGAATGACCTGACTCAGGCTGGCAGTGTCTGAACGGACTTCACGTGTGGCAAGTTCAAAGGGTTGCAGAACCTTGCACAACGTTGAAATCATTCTCCACTGCGCTTGAGTCAGATGCATTCCCCCTCCTTTGCCTATATCGTAGGTAGCTGTATATGCTTGAATGGCCTTTTGCTGCTCCTCCATCCTCTGAAGCATATAGAGGGTTGAATTCCACCTCGTTACCACCTCTTGCTTCAGATGATGGCGGGGCAGGTTCAGGAGTGTTTGCTGGTGCTCCAGTCTTTGGCATGCGGTGGCTGAATGTCGAAAGTGGCCCGCAATTCTTCGGGCCACCGACATCATCTCTTGCACGCCCCTGCAGTTTTTTAAATAATTCTGCACCACCAAATTCAATGTATGTGCAAAACATGGGACGTGCTGGAATTTGCCCATATGTAATGCACGCACAATATTGGTGGCATTGTCCGATGTCACAAATCCCCAGGAGAGTCCAATTGGGGTAAGCCATTCTGCGATGATCTTCCTCAGTTTCCATAAGAGGTTGTCAGCTGTGTGCCTCTTCTAGAAAGCGGTGATACAAAGTATAGCCTGCCTAGGAATGAGTTGGCGTTTGCGAGATGCTGCTACTGGTGCCGCCGCTGCTATTCTTGCTGCGGGAGGCAATACATCTACCCAGTGGGCTGTCACAGTCATATAGTCCTGAGTCTGCCCTGCTCCACTTGTCCACATGTCCGTGGTTAAGTGGACATTGGGTACAACTGCATTTTTTAGGACACTGGTGACTCTTTTTCTGAGGTCTGTGTACATTCTCGGTGTCGCCTGCCTAGAGAAATGGAACCTAGACGGTATTTGGTACCGGGGACACAGTACCTCAAGCAAATCTCTAGTTTCCTGTGAATTAACGGTGGATACCGGAAACACGTTTAACACCGCCCAGGCTGCCAAGGCCTGAGTTATCCGCTTTGCAGCAGGATGACTGCTGCGATATTTCATCTTCCTCGCAAAGGACTGTTGGACAGTCAATTGCTTACTGGAAGTAGTACAAGTGGTCTTCCGACTTCCCCTCTGGGATGATGATCGACTTCCAGCAGCAACAGCAGCGCCAGCAGCAGTAGGCGTTACACTCAAGGATGCATCGGAGGAATCCCAGGCAGGAGAGGACTCGTCAGACTTGACAGTGACATGGCCTGCAGGACTATTGGCGTTCCTGTCTAAGGAGGAAATTGACACTGAGGGAGTTGGTGGTGTGGTTTGCAGGAGCTTTGTTACAAGAGGAAGGGATTTAGTTGTCAGTGAACTACTTCCGCCGTCACCCAAAGTTTTTGAACTTGTCAATGACTTCTGATGAATGCGCTCCAGGTGACGTATAAGGGAGGATGTTCCTAGGTGGTTAACGTCCTTACCCCTACTTATTACAGCTTGACAAAGGCAACACACGGCTTGACAAATGTTGTCCGCATTTCTGTTAAAATAATTCCACACCAACGAGGTGATTTTTTTTGTAATTTGACCAGGCATGTCAATGGCCATATTCGTCCCACAGACAACAGGTGTCTCCCCGGGTGCCCGACTTAAACAAACCACCTCACCATCAGAATCCTCTTTGTCAATTTCCTCCTCAGCGCTAGCAACACCCATATCCTCATCCTGGTGTAATTCAACAGTGACATCTTCAATTTGACTATCGGGAACTGGACTGCGGGTGCTCCTTCCAGAACTTGCAGGGGGCGTGCAAATGGTGGAAGGCGCCACCTCTTCCCGTCCAGTGTTGGGAAGGTCAGGCATCGCAACCAACACATTTGGACTCTCCTTGGGGATTTGTGATTTAGAAGAACGCACAGTTCTTTGCTGTGCTTTTGCCAGCTTAAGTCTTTTCATTTTTCTAGTGGGAGGATGAGTGCTTCCATCCTCATGTGAAGCTGACCCACTAGACATGAGGAACATAGGAGAGGGCCTCAGCCATTCCTTGCCACTCCGTGTCGTAAATGGCATATTGGCAAGTTTGCGCTACACCTCAGACGCTTTTAATTTAGATTTTTGGGTCATTTTACTGAACTTTTGTTTTTTGGATTTTACATGCTCTCTACTATGACATTGGGCATCGGCCTTGGCAGACGACGTTGATGGCATTTCATCGTCTCGGCCATGACTAGTGGCAGCAGCTTCAGCACGAGGTGGAAGTGGATCTTGATCTTTCCCTATTTTACCCTCCATATTTTTGTTCTCCATTTTTTAATGTGTGGAATTATATGCCAGTAATCTATCAATAGCAATGGCCTACTGTACCGTACTGCTATATATTATATACTGGTGGTCAGCAAAATTATGCACTGTCCTCCTACTACTGCGCACAACAACTAAAATGCACCACAGGTATGGATGGATAGTATACTGGATGACACAGAGGTAGGTAGAGCAGTGGACTACTGTACCGTACTGCTACATATTATATACTGGTGGTCAGCAAAACTATGCACTGTCCTCCTACTACTGTGCACAACAACTAAATTGCACCACAGGTATGGATGGATAGTATACTGGACGACACAGAGGTAGGTGTTAGGTTCCTGGTGCTCAGAACAAGGGAGATGTTATGAAGTGAGTCCAGAGCACCAGGACATAATGCTGGGAAAGGGGAATGGAAAGGGAATAGCCCCTGGTGCCCTATCTCCGTTGTCTCGCCCGTGCTGTCAGTACACTCTTGCGAGACTATGGTTGCTTGAGCCCATGGCAGCCGCGTTTGAAGGGCGGATTACGTCTGCCCAACTTCGATGCCCCCTCAGGTCTTAATGAGAGACAAAGAGTGTACCGAGACAGGGTGATAACAAGGGCCCTCTTACTGAAACAACCAAAGCCAGGGGCTACTAACTAGCCTAAAACTAAATGTATGTGCGGCTTGCCGCCAAAGGAAAAGAACAACAAAGGAAATGCTGACCACACGCCGACACAATACTTTTGTGTACCGGTGGTGACAGCATAAGCAGAACCCTCTGCAAAACACCAGTGACAGAAATAATAATGGAATACAGCGGCCTAGGCCGACGGACGCGGCAGAGCCGCTACTCACGGAACCGGTACGAATACTGGCAAACGGACAGGAACTCCCAATGCTGCTGACACAGACTCTCAGAACTGGATGACAGGCAGAATCCCAAATGACAGACCGGTGGACACCAAGAAGCCAGAAACTTGACCAGGCACAGGCAAAGCCACTGGACCTCAGGACAGGAACGCCTAACGGCAGGACACGGGATCAGACACAGGAATCGACACAGGGACTGACACAGGAACTCAGGAACCAGCAGGAACCAAGCTCAGAACTCATGCAGACTGGAAACCTAGAAATATCACCAGCGTCTGTGAATAGCACTGAGCCAGCATATAACAGAGAGGCCTAATTAATAATCTCATGCAGCTGCCCTGTTGCCAGTAGCGGATCTTGCCACGGGCAAGCAGGACTTTTGCCCGGGGCGCCGCCTTCCGGAGGGTGCTGGCGCCATCCGGAGGGCGCCGCACCGTGGCAAGATCCGCCACTGCTGCCTGCTGTGTCCCCGTCCGCCTCCGCTGCCCGCTGCCGTCCGCCTCCTGTGAAGGGAACTAGACGCTATGCGTCTAGTTTCCCTTCGTGGAGAGTAACTTTGCTGAGCGGTGCGCGATGACGTCATCGCGCACCACACAGCAAATGTCCTCTCCACGAAGGGAACTAGACGCATAGCGTCTAGTTTCCCTTCGTGGAGAGGACCTTTTACAGTGCGGTGCGCGATGACATCATCGCGCACCGCTCAGCATTCAAGCGGCGCTAGCAATGTACAGGGGGCGTAACTGACCACGCCCCCTGTATTGGGCCACGCCCCTTTTCCTGCCCGGGGCGCAGAGTGCCCTTGAACCGGCCCTGTCTGTTGCATGACTCCAAACTGACAAAATGCAATTAGCAGCCAGGTGAGGCTGAACACATGGGAACAAGCTGCAATTACACAGACTCACCAGCGGCAGCAACCAAGAGTACTCTTAAACAGAGCAACGGGAAATCCTGGCCTGCGAAACAACTTATAAACATAAAATACCTAACTGACATGCAAAACAGGAATGAGCCACAGCCGTGGCTCATAACAGTACCCCCCCCCTTGAGGAGGGGTCAAAGGACCCCAAAATACAGACTATCCAAAACAAGGGATACAAAAAAAAGCCTGACACACTGGTCTAACAGACACGAAAACAGAAACAAGCTGCAACCACAGCTTGTAACAGTGCCCTCCCCCTGATGGTGGCCACTGGACACAAGATAAGGAATAAAAAATCTTTTTTTTTTTTATATCAAGGCAAGAGTCAAAAATTATTTCTTTTTCTTCTTCTTCTTTTTACAAAGCTCTTTAGGTCTGACCAAGGTAATTCCCCAAACATTGTCTGAACTGATGGTACCACCCAGCAAGGCTGCGTTCAAATCAGAGACAGGTTTCTTACCCTTGGGAGCTGAACTTTCTGGCAAAGTACTATTATTAGAAGAAGAAGAAGAAGAAGTCAGAAAAGCACATCCTGCAGTCAAAACAATGGGCTGGGACTCTTGTGCCGAGTTTACAGTATTTGGTGGACTCTCAGCAGACAAGACGGGTGACTTAGAGGAACCTGAACCAATTTCTTTGGAACCATATCTTTTAATAATTGCATCACTGAATGCTGGGGGATCCTGAAGAATGGGATCTTCAGCTTTCATTAGGCTGGTCGCCCACTCAAAAGGCTCTCCTCTAAAAGAATAAATCAGATAAAGCACAAGGTTCTCTGAAGTGATGCCCAGAAATGGTCTAGACAACATAATAATGTAATAGTGTTTGTAAAGCGCCAGAAATTGGGCTAAGTCCCCATCAAAGATTATGGATGTTGAGATAGCAGAGTCAGGATCTGTTTCCTTCCCATCTGACTGACTGGAGTGCTTTGCTAGGACCTGGTCACTATTGATCTTACTCGAGGCTGAGACTCTCTGTACCCCACCCGGGGCAGTGACTTTCTGAACCCCACCCGGGTCAGTGACTTTCTGAACCCCACCCGGGGCAGTGACTTTCTGAATCCCACCCGGGGCAGTAACTTTCTGAACCCCACCCGGGGCAGTGACTATCTGAACCCCACCCGGGGCAGTGACTATCTGAACCCCACCCGGGGCAGTGGCCTCCGGGAACCCCGCTGGGGCAGTGGCCTCCGGGAACCCCGCTGGGGCAGTGGCCTCCGGGAACCCCGCTGGGGCAGTGGCCTCCGGGAACCCCGCTGGGGCAGTGGCCTCCGGGAACCCCGCTGGGGCAGTAGCCTCCGGGAACCCCGCTGGGGTCAGCACCTCGGATTCTTTTACTGGGACCGAGCCGTCGGCCTCCCCCACTGGGACCGAGCCATCGGCCTCCCTCTCTGAGTCGATAATTATCGAAACTTCTCCCGGGACTATGACTTCCGGGACTTTTGCTGAAGCTATAACCTTCAGCACCTCCACTAATGCTACGCCTCTTAAGTTCTTTCCAGGAGAAGCGACCTCTAGACCCTTCTTAGAGGCTGCGTCTCTCGAGACCCCACTTGGGGATATTACTTCAAATATCCCTTCTGTGGTTTTGCTTCTCGAGTTCTCTTCTAGCACTATGGTTTTAGATACCCTTTCTGGGGTTACGCTCTTCAAGTCCCTACCTGGGGTAACAGCTTCTGAGATCTCTTCTGGTATGGACACCTGAACTATAATATTAGATGTCCCTCTATAAGCTAGGGCATCGGGTACCGCTCCAGCACTCTGGGCATCGGGTACCGCTCCAGCACTCTGGGCATCGGGTACCGCTCCAGCACTCTGGGCATCGGGCACCACTCCAAGACCCTAGGCAACGGGCACCACTCCAAGACCCTAGGCATCGGGCACCACTCCAAGACCCTAGGCATCGGGCACCACTCCAAGACCCTAGGCATCGGGCACCACTCCAAGACCCTAGGCATCGGGCACCACTCCAGGGGCTTGCAACTCTGCTTCAACAGGAACCTCGAGAGGAGAGAAACATTCTCTTTTGATTCCTGAATCTATAATGGGGCTCCCTTGCCCAAGGACCCCAATTATAGGACAGAGAGCTTTTTAGTGTGGGTTGTGTGACAAGTACCTCTGCCACAGTAGAGACAGGAGTAGGTCTTGTATCCTGACTCAACTTGGCCAGAGGGCAAGACTCGTCACCACACTTTGGCTTGCGCAACTCACAGGTCTGCAGATAGTGGCCTAAACCCCCACAATATAGGCATAAGTTTAAGTTTCTGCGACGCAGACGCTCCTCTTCTGAGAGCCTGGGCCGCAGAAAACTTTTAAACCTTTTCTCTTCAATTAAACCAGAGGATTCTCTTGTCACCATACTGTGAACAAGAGTCTCTTTAGAGATAGATGTACTCTCAACGACTTCTGGCAAGATGAGCAAGATTTTAGTCAGAAGGTTTTGCAGTTGCTTTAGGGATTGCTGCAAAACTTCTAGTCGCTCTGGTCTCAAAGCACTGAAAGCAGAGTTCAGGGCTGAGAGAGATGCCTGCAGGGCTTGCATAGTAGACATAGGAGGATTTAAAACTAGACAAGGCAAGACTAGACAAAACAAGACTGTTTTTTTTTTGTTTTTTTTAAACACCGGACTGGATTCTAAACACCAGACTGGATTCTTAACACCAGACTGGATTCTTAACACCAGACTGGATTCTTAACACCGGACTGGATTCTTAACACCGGACTGGATTCTAGACTAGACACTGGACTGGGCCAAAAAAGAAAAAAAAGTTTTATTTCTTTTTTGTGGTTGGGCTGGTGATAATGTTAGGTTCCTGGTGCTCAGAACAAGGGAGATGTTATGAAGTGAGTCCAGAGCACCTGGACGTAATGCTGGGAAAGGGGAATGGAAAGGGAATAGCCCCTGGCGCCCTATCTCCGTTGTCTCGCCCGTGCTGTCAGTACACTCTTGCGAGACTATGGTTGCTTGAGCCCATGGCAGCCGCGTTTGAAGGGCGGATTACGTCTGCCCAACTTCGATGCCCCCTCAGGTCTTAATGAGAGACAAAGAGTGTACCGAGACAGGGTGATAACAAGGGGCCCTCTTACTGAAACAACCAAAGCCAGGGGCTGCTAACTAGCCTAAAACTAAATGTATGTGCGGCTTGCCGCCAAAGGAAAAGAACAAAGGAAATGCTGACCACACTCCGACACAATACTTTTGTGTACCGGCGGTGACAGCATAAGCAGAACCCTCTGCAAAACACCAGTGACAGAAATAATAAAGGAATACAGCTGCCTAGGCCAACGGACGCGGCAGAGCCGCTACTCACGGAACCGGTACGAATACTGGCAAATGGACAGGAACTCCCAATGCTGCTGACACAGACTCTCAGAACTGGATGACAGGCAGAATCCCAAACGACAGACCGGTGGACACCAAGAAGCCAGAAGCTTGACCAGGCACAGGCAAAGCCACTGGACCTCAGGACAGGAACGCCTAACGGCAGGCCACGGGATCAGACACAGGAATCGACACAGGGACTGACACAGGAATCGACACAGGGACTGACACAGGAATCGACACAGGGACTGACACAGGAATCGACACAGGAACTCAGAAACCAGCAGGAACCAAGCTCAGAACTCATGCAGACTGGAAACCTAGAAATATCACCAGCGTCTGAATAGCACTGAGCCAGCATATAACAGAGAGGCCTAATTAATAATCTCATGCAGCTGCCCTGTTGCATGACTCCAAACTGACAAGATGCAATTAGCTTCCAGGTGAGGCTGAACACATGGGAACAAGCTGCAATTACACAGACTCACCAGCGGCAGCAACCAAGAGTACTCTTAAACAGAGCAACGGGAAATCCTGGCCTGCGAAACAACTTATAAACATAAAATACCTAACTGACATGCAAAACAGGAATGAGCCACAGCCGTGGCTCATAACAGTAGGTAGAGCAGTGGACTGCTGTACCGTACTGATATAATACTGGTGGTCACTGGTCAGCAAAATTCTGCACTGTCCTCCAACTATATACTTTAATGCAGCACAGATATGGAGCGTTTTTCAGGCAGAGAACGTAGATATTTTCAGCACACTGAGCACAGATATTTGCAAGCACACTGAGCACAGATATTTGCAGCACACTGAGCACAGATATTTGCAGCACACTGAGCACAACTGAGAGAACGCTGCACATCCTCTCCAATGCACGAGTGAAAATGACGGCGACGCGCGGCTCCTTATATAGAATACGAATCTCGCGAGAATACGACAGCGGGATGATGACGTTTGGGCGCGCTCTGGTTAACCGAGCAAGGCAGGAGGATCCGAGTCTGCCTCGGACCCGTGTAAAATGGGTGAAGTTCGGGGGGGTTCAGATTCCGAGGAACCGAACCCGCTCATCTCTACAAAACACTGCATTGAATATCAAAGTACAGCAAAATAATCTCACCAACTAAATTCAGCAGTAGGAATATGATAATTATGTTATATAAGAAATACTGCAGTGATACAAGTAACTACACCATACACCATGTCTCCATTACTTATTATGACATGATAATATGACATGACCAAGTATCACTTGAAGAGGAGAGAATAATTATTGTATATCCTCAATAAGTGATAATAAACAGCAAAGAGTACCAAGGAGGGAGAGACACTAGGTATACACACAAGAGGTAAGTATAGGGAAAGGGGTTAGAAAGGTTATAAACAATTAGCCTGTCTTAGCTAGGTATAATATAATTAAACAAAGTCGATATAAAAGTACAACAGGAATGTAGGAGACGAACAAAATAAGAATTTACTTACCGATAATTCTATTTCTCGGAGTCCGTAGTGGATGCTGGGGTTCCTGAAAGGACCATGGGGAATAGCGGCTCCGCAGGAGACAGGGCACAAAAAAGTAAAGCTTTACTAGGTCAGGTGGTGTGCACTGGCTCCTCCCCCTATGACCCTCCTCCAGACTCCAGTTAGGTACTGTGCCCGGACGAGCATACACAATAAGGGAGGCATTTTGAATCCCGGGTAAGACTCATACCAGCCACACCAATCACACCGTACAACTTGTGATCTAAACCCAGTTAACAGTATGATAACAGAAAGGGCCTCTTAAAGATGGCTCCTTAACAATAACCCGAATTAGTTAACAATAACTATGTACAAGTATTGCAGATAATCCGCACTTGGGATGGGCGCCCAGCATCCACTACGGACTCCGAGAAATAGAATTATCGGTAAGTAAATTCTTATTTTCTCTATCGTCCTAAGTGGATGCTGGGGTTCCTGAAAGGACCATGGGGATTATACCAAAGCTCCCAAACGGGCGGGAGAGTGCGGATGACTCTGCAGCACCGAATGAGAGAACTCCAGGTCCTCCTTTGCCAGGGTATCAAATTTGTAAAATTTTACAAACGTGTTCTCCCCCGACCACGTAGCTGCTCGGCAGAGTTGTAATGCCGAGACCCCTCGGGCAGCCGCCCAAGATGAGCCCACCTTCCTTGTGGAGTGGGCTTTTACAGTTTTAGGCTGTGGCAGGCCTGCCACAGAATGTGCAAGTTGAATTGTGTTACAAATCCAACGAGCAATCGACTGCTTAGAAGCAGGTGCGCCCAACTTGTTGGGTGCATACAATATAAACAGCGAGTCAGATTTTCTGACTCCAGCCGTCCTTGAAATGTATATTTTTAAGGCTCTGACAACGTCCAACAACTTGGAGTCCTCCAAGTCGCTAGTGGCCGCAGGCACCACAATAGGTTGGTTCAGATGAAATGCTGATACCACTTTAGGGAGAAAATGCGGACGAGTCCGCAGTTCTGCCCTATCCGAATGGAAGATTAGATAAGGACTTTTATAAGATAAAGCCGCCAATTCAGATACTCTCCTGGCAGAGGCCAGGGCTAGTAACATAGTCACTTTCAATGTGAGATATTTCAAATCCACCTTTTTCAATGGTTCAAACCAATGGGATTTGAGGAAATCTAAAACTACATTTAGATCCCACGGTGCCACCGGAGGCACCACAGGAGGCTGTATATGCAGTACTCCCTTGACAAAAGTCTGGACCTCAGGGACAGAGGCCAATTCTTTTTGGAAGAATATTGACAGGGCCGAAATTTGAACCTTAATGGATCCCAATTTGAGACCCATAGATAATCCTGATTGCAGGAAATGTAGGAAACGACCCAGTTGGAATTCCTCCGTCGGAACACTCCGATCCTCGCACCACGCTACATATTTTCGCCAAATGCGGTGATAATGTTTCACGGTGACTTCCTTCCGTGCCTTAATCAAGGTAGGAATGACTTCTTCTGGAATGCCTTTCCCTTTTAGGATCTGGCGTTCAACCGCCATGCCGTCAAACGCAGCCGCGGTAAGTCTTGAAAAAGACAGGGACCCTGCTGTAGCAGGTCCCTTCTCAGAGGTAGAGGCCACGGTTCGTCCGTGAGCATCTCTTGAAGTTCCGGATACCAAGTCCTTCTCGGCCAATCCGGAACCACTAGTATTGTTCTTACTCTTCTTTGCCGTATGATCTTCAATACCTTTGGTATGAGCGGCAGAGGAGGAAACACATACACTGACTGGTACACCCAAAGAGTTACCAGTGCGTCCACAGCTATTGCCTGTGGATCTCTTGACCTGGCGCAATATTTGTCCAGTTTCTTGTTGAGGCGAGACGCCATCATGTCTACAATTGGTCTTTCCCAACGGTCTATTAACATGTTGAAGACTTCTGGATGTAGACCCCACTCTCCCGGATGAAGATCGTGTCTGCTGAGGAAGTCTGCTTCCCAGTTGTCCACGCCCGGGATGAACACTGCTGACAGTGCTATCACGTGATTCTCCGCCCAGCGAAGAATCTTGGCAGCTTCTGCCATTGCACTCCTGCTTCTTGTGCCGCCCTGCCTGTTTACATGGGCGACCGCCGTGATGTTGTCCGACTGAATCAACACCGGCTTTCCTTTCAGGAGAAGTTCCGCCTGGCTTAGAGCATTGTAGATTGCTCTTAGTTCCAGAATGTTTATGTGAAGAGACTTTTCCAGACTCGTCCATACTCCCTGGAAGTTTCTTCCTTGTGTGACTGCTCCCCAGCCTCTCAGGCTGGCGTCCGTGGTCACCAGGATCCAATCCTGAATGCCGAATCTGCGGCCTTCTAATAGGTGAGCCTTCTGCAACCACCACAGAAGTGACACCCTTGTCTTTGGTGACAGGGTTATTCGCAGGTGCATCTGCAGATGCGACCCTGACCATTTGTCCAACAGATCCCTTTGGAATATTCTTGCATGGAATCTGCCGAATGGAATTGCTTCGTAAGAAGCCACCATTTTTCCCAGGACTCTTGTGCATTGATGTACTGACACCTTTCCTGGTTTTAGGAGGTTCCTGACCAGATCGGATAACTCCTTGGCTTTTTCCTCTGGAAGGAAAACCTTTTTCTGAACCGTGTCCAGAATCATTCCTAGGAACAGCAGACGAGTTGTCGGGATTAAATGGGATTTTGGAATATTCAGAATCCACCCGTGTTGTCTTAGCACCTCTTGAGATAGTGCTAAAGCTGTCTCCAGCTGTTCTCTGGACCTTGCCCTTATTAGGAGATCGTCCAAGTATGGGATAACTAATACGCCTTTTCTTCGAAGAAGAATCATCATCTCGGCCATTACCTTGGTAAAGACCCGAGGCGCCGTGGACAATCCGAACGGCAGCGTCTGAAACTGATAGTGACAGTTTTGAACAATGAACCTGAGGTACCCCTGGTGTGCGGGGTAAATCGGAACGTGTAGATACGCATCCTTGATGTCCAAGGATACCATAAAGTCCCCTTCTTCCAGGTTCGCTATCACTGCTCTGAGTGACTCCATCTTGAACTTGAACTTTTTTATGTAGAGGTTCAAGGACTTCAGATTTAGAATAGGCCTTACCGAGCCATCCGGCTTCGGTACCACAAATAGAGTGGAATAATACCCCTTTCCTTGTTGTAATAGGGGTACTTTGACTATCACCTGCTGAGCGTACAGCTTGTGAATGGCTTCCAACACCCTCTCCCTTTCGGAAGAGACGGTTGGTAAAGCAGACTTCAGGAAACGATGAGGAGGATCCGTCTCTAATTCCAACCTGTACCCCTGAGATATTATCTGCAGGATCCAGGGGTCTACCTGCGAGTGAGCCCACTGCGCGCTGTAATTTTTGAGACGGCCGCCCACTGTCCCCGAGTCCGCTTGAGAGGCCCCAGCGTCATGCTGAGGTTTTTGCAGGAGCCGGGGAGGGCTTCTGTTCCTGGGAAGGAGCTGCCTGTTGGTGTCTCTTCCCTCTTCCTCTGCCTCGTGGCAGGTACGACAAACCCTTTGCTCTCTTATTTTTGTAGGAGCGAAAAGGCTGCGGTTGAAAGGTCGGTGCCTTTCTCTGTTGGGGAGTGACTTGAGGTAAAAAAGTGGATTTCCCGGCAGTAGCCGTGGCCACCAAGTCTGATAGACCAACTCCAAATAACTCCTCCCCTTTATACGGCAAAACCTCCATGTGACGTTTTGAATCCGCATCGCCTGTCCACTGTCGTGTCCATAAGGCTCTTCTGGCTGAAATGGACATAGCACTCACCCGAGATGCCAGTGTGCAAATATCCCTCTGTGCATCACGCATATAGATAAATGCATCCTTTATTTGTTCTAACGACAGTAAAACATTGTCCCTATCTAGGGTATCAATATTTTCAATCAGGGATTCTGACCAAACTACTCCAGCACTGCACATCCAGGCAGTTGCTATAGCTGGTCGTAGTATAACACCTGCATGTGTGTATATATTCTTTTGAATAACTTCCATCTTTCTATCTGATGGATCCTTAAGTGCGGCCGTCTCAGGAGAGGGTAACGCCACTTGTTTAGATAAGCGTGTGAGCGCCTTGTCCACCTTAGGGGGTGTTTCCCAGCGCGCCCTAACCTCTGGCGGGAAAGGGTATAATGCCAATAACTTTTTTGAAATTATCAACTTTTTATCAGGAGCAACCCACGCTTCATCACACACGTCATTTAATTCTTCTGATTCAGGAAAAACTGTTTGTAGTTTTTTCACACCATACATAATACCCTGTTTTACGGTATCTGTAGTATCAGCTAAATGTAACGTCTCCTTCATTGCCAAAATCATATAACGTGTGGCCCTACTGGAAAATACGTTTGAATTTCTACCGTCGTCACTGGAATCAGTGCCTGTGTCTGGGTCTGTGTCGACCGACTGAGGCAAAGGGCGTTTTACAGCCCCTGACGGTGTTTGAGGCGCCTGGACAGGCATTAATTGATTGTCCGGCCGCCTCATGTCCTCAACTGACTGTTTAAGGGAAGATAAACCATCACGTAATTCCACAAATAAAGGCATCCATTCTGGTGTCGACCCCCTGGGGGGTGACATCTGCATATTTGGCAATTGCTCCGCCTCCACACCAATATCGTCCTCATACATGTCGACACCCCGTACCGACACACACCGCAAACTCACAGGGAATGCTCTAATGAAGACAGGACCCACTAGCCCTTTTGGGGAGACAGAGGGAGAGTCTGCCAGCACACACCACAAAGCGCTATATATACAAGGGATATCCTTATATTAAGTGCTCCCTTATAGCTGCTTTAATATATAATATATATATATATAGCCATTAATGTGCCCCCCCTCTCTGTTTTACCCTGTTTCTGTAGTGCAGTGCAGGGGAGAGACCTGGGAGCCGTCCTGACCAGCGGAGCTGTGACAGAAAATGGCGCCGTGTGCTGAGGAGATAGGCCCCGCCCCTTTTTCGGCGGGTTCTTCTCCCGCTATTTTTCCAGTCAGGCAGGGGTTAAATATCTCCATATAGCCCCTATGGGCTATATGTGAGGTATTTTTAGCCTTGTATAAGGTTTATATTTGCCTCTCAGAGCGCCCCCCCCCCAGCGCTCTGCACCCTCAGTGACTGCCCAGTGAAGTGTGCTGAGAGGAAAATGGCGCACAGCTGCAGTGCTGTGCGCTACCTTATGAAGACTGAGGAGTCTTCAGCCGCCGGTTTCCGGACCTCTTCACGCTTCAGCATCTGCAAGGGGGTCGGCGGCGCGGCTCCGGGACCGGACTCCACGGCTGGGCCTGTGTTCGATCCCTCTGGAGCTAATGGTGTCCAGTAGCCAAGCAGCAAATCCACTCTGCATGCAGGTGAGTTTACTACTTTCCCCCTAAGTCCCACGTTGCAGTGATCCTGTTGCCAGCAGGACTCACTGTAAAGAAAAAAACCTAAACTAAACTCTCTAAGCAGCTCTTTAGGAGAGCCACCTAGATTGCACCCTTCTCGTTCGGGCACAAAATCTAACTGGAGTCTGGAGGAGGGTCATAGGGGGAGGAGCCAGTGCACACCACCTGACCTAGTAAAGCTTTACTTTTTTGTGCCCTGTCTCCTGCGGAGCCGCTATTCCCCATGGTCCTTTCAGGAACCCCAGCATCCACTTAGGACGATAGAGAAAAGGGAATTATTGGTCCCAAAATACTAGGTATCCAATGAAATGCACCTAAGCAAATAGCATTAAGTATTTTTGTAGAGCTTAATTATATTGTTATTATTATTATTATTATTATTATCATCATCCTTTATTTATATGGTGCCAGAAGGGTTCCGCAGCGCCCAATTACAGAGTACATAAACAAATAATCTAACCGGAAAACAGCAATTTACAGTTGATGACAGTATAGGACAAGTACAGGGTAAATGAACATAGTTACATCAGCAGATGACACTGGAATAAGTATCAGTGGCAGAAGACTGCTGGATTTGGTGAAATTGAAGATTATTAAAGTAAGAAAAAGGATAAGCACATGAGGGATGAGGGCCCTGCTCGTGAGAGCTTACATTCTAAAGGGGAGGGGTAGACAGACAGGGGTGACACAGATGGGGTACATAGAGAGTGTAGAACAGAGGGTTAGGATGAGATTTGGCTGGGTTTGGTGAAGAAGTGGGTCTTGAGAGCCCGTTTGAAGTTTTGTAGAGAGGTGGAGAGTCTGAGGGGGAGAGGTAGGGAATTCCAGAGAAGTGGTGCAGCACGTGAAAAATCTTGGAGGTAGGAGTGGAAGGAAGTAATCCATAGGCAGGAGAGTCGGTGTGCATTAGCAGAGCGAAGAGGACGGGTGGGAGTATAAAGGGAGATAAGGTCAGAGATGTAGATGGGAGAGGAGTGGGTGAGGGCTTTGTAAGCGAGTGTGAGAAGCTTGAAATGGATTCTGAAAGGGAAGGGGAGCCAGTGAAGGTCTAGTAAGAGAGGAGAGGTGGACGTAGTGTGTTTGGTGAGGAAGATGAGCCGGGCAGCAGCATTGAGGATAGATTGGCATGGAGAGAGGTATTTGTCAGGAATGCCAGTCGGGAGGAGATTACAGTAGTCCAGTCTGGAGATGACCAGTGAGTGGATAAGAGTCTTAGTAGCATCCTGGGTCAGAAAGGGTCTGATCCTGGAAATATTTTTTAGATGAAAATGGCAGGTTTGTGAGAGGTGCTGAATGTGTGGTTTGAAGGAGAGGGAGGAATCAAGGAGGGAGGGAAGATGATCAGCTCGGTCTTAGACATGTTAAGTTTAAGAAAGCGCTGGGACATCCATGAAGAGGTAGCAGAGAGACAGTTGGAGATACGAGTGAGGAGAGAAGGGGAGAGGTCTGGAGAGGAAAGATAGATTTGGGTTTCATCAGCATAGAGATGATATTGGAAACCATAAGAACTAATGAGCTTACCTAGTGAGGATGTATAGAGAGAGAACAGATCTCTCTAGAGTATTAATAAAAGGTTGCAACTTTTGAAAAAAAAATTCTACTCCTTTGTTAATATCAGGTATAGTTGCGTGCCTGTCATAATATAGGATTTGCTTGACTTCTGGAACAGAGGGAGAGGTCTTACTGGTCCAATGTATAAGAATATTTTTCTTTGCGAGTGTTATAAGAACAGTAAGGAGGCGAAGCATAAATTTTGCGTCTGGACCTAAATTCCAATTTTCAAGGTTGACACAAATGCAGGCCAATGGGTCAGGTATCAAGTGAGGCAAATACACAATATTAACTAATTGAACTACTCTTCCCCAAAATATCTTGATTTTACTGCATTCCCATGTACAGTAAAAAAAAATCATGGTCATATGAAGGCTTTAAATGCGCCCCCCCCCCCCCCGTCATTACCATGCGGACATATAAATTGTAAAATCAAGAAATATTAAAAAAAAATGTAGTTTTGTGCTGAACCATGAAACTGCTTTGAGACTTATTTTCAGTTGACTATACTGTAAAATAAGTACATTTATGACATCCCTCTGAGACAGATTAGTATTTTCTGTGCGTTTTTCTTACTGTATGTGTCTTCACAATTTCCCTGAAAAGCATTTTTTTACAATTAGGCAAGTATGCAACAAAGGCAAAGGTGCCACACAAAAAAAAAAAAAAATCAAAATGTAGAGCAAATAAAATAAAACAAAAAATACAGCAATCCATGGTTAGAGGGAAAAGAAACAAAAAAAACCAACCCACAACAGCATTAGCAAAGAAACATTAAAGACTACATTGCAATACAATTTACATTTATTTGCATAACAGTACTACAGTATGTTTGCACTAAGAGGGCAACATATGCTAAGACAAACATGCCTCTATGCAAATACTGTACATTACAAAAAAAAAAAGAGATTAACTTCAAAAGGACTTGCTTTTTTTGTAAATGCAAAAATGCTAATGCTAATGTTAAACAGAATGTTAAACAGAATTGCAAATATGCCAAATACTGTCCCTGGTGTGTGAACACACATACTGGTGTTTGTATAGTCATATTGCTTTATTATGGCGTGGTTTCCACCCGAGATGCTAATTAACCAATCTGCTTTAGCTTCCTGCTGCATGGATGTCATGTGCAGTCCATTTCCATTGTTATTCTGGATTTAGGCTGGGTACACAGTAGGCAATATGTTGTCCGATCCCATGGATTACACCGCCATATGGATCCCATGGATCATATGAAGCCCATGGATTAGACCGCCATCATGCACATTGTGTAGTGTGTATCCACTACTGCGTGCTCCCACCTGCCGACATCGGGGTCATCCCATCTGCTGTGCTGCACGGCCGATGGGACAACTTGACACCATGCTGCTGAAGGTGGCTAATGAACGATGTGATGCTCCTTCTGACCATTTCTGCATAAGATCGCAAGTGTGATTTGCATACAACTCTATAATATCCATCAGAACATTATCGTCTCACAGCCATAGAGTATACCGTTATTTGTCACAGCTAATTGCAATAATACTGACTTATTTACTATTTAAAAGACACAGTAGGCTGCATTATTGGTTACTGACTATGGAAAATCACACCTTTCAATATCTGTTACAGACCACACAGCTTCTTTAATGGAAATTCTGTAGCCTATATACAGTATACAGCAATTTTCATAAAATTGGGATATTTTGTACATTTCCTAACAGGTTTGTCAGACTTAAACACATTATAATAGCACTTGGAAATGGATTTCGGTGCCTCATCCAAAGTGTGGCACTGGAGAACACTTACAGTAATAGAAACAAGGTTCTTTCCATACAGTTCAAGGCATAAAATATGTACAGAATGTACTGCATTGTATAAAATGGTGTTGAATGGTTTGCTCTTTCCTGAAAGTTATTATCTTCCTCTCATCATATAAAGTACGTACAGACATGATTTGATGTAAACATACATTTCTGCTAGTGAGTATAGGTGACATCAGTGTGCATTCTGAATCTTTTCTTTTGATCTGCCTAACGATAGAGAGATCAAAGTGATGTAAAGCATTGGTTTAATAGCTTGTCAATGCTTTCTGATTTGACCATCACTGATTTGGAAATGTAATGCAGCTACACATACATTTGTTTTATTTGTTTCACTAGGAAGATGCAACAATCCAGTCAGCTCTGGTATGAACCCCTCGGGGAGACTTATCCAGTAGTTTGCTCTGGTTTTTAAATCAAGGCACAGATCTAGATCTCAGATAGGTTTAATTATTATTGTTATTATTACATTTATTTATATTGTGCCGGCATATTCAGCATACTTTTTTTTTTTTATACACCAAAATACATCATTATTAGAATTTCCATTTTTTTTAAATCATTGAGTTTATCAGCCATTGGCTTGTGGTTAGTAAGTTGGTTTGGGCAGTTATTGATACAGTATTTACATCTATTCCTGTCATAAAGTCACCTGATTGTTTTCCGTTTGCTAGTTATCAATAATTATAATGTCTTAGTACTATGAGTCAACATCATGATACCTCCCATATTTATTTCTAATGAAAATATTAATATTGGAAAATAGTATCCCGACTCTATAGTCTACAATATCTATAAAGATAAAGAGCATCTTATAAAATTGTTAGGAAAAAAAAAAAGAAAGAGTACGCCTATTGCAGTACTCCTTTTCCTAAATAAAGCGGATGTACTAC
Organism: Pseudophryne corroboree; assembly: GCF_028390025.1. NCBI lineage: Eukaryota > Metazoa > Chordata > Amphibia > Anura > Myobatrachidae > Pseudophryne > Pseudophryne corroboree. The sequence continues at coordinate 444,582,099 of NC_086447.1, forward strand.
ATTTTCATATTTAAGCTTAATTTTTACACTGAGTTGGGATTGTGCTACTTTATTTTATAACTTGACAGTGCAACTCCCTTTGCAGTAAATCCTGCCTTTCTTCACTGAATAAAAAAATCCATATCCTGCTATAGCACTGCAGCTGGTGCCGTGACTGGTGTATAATTTGCATAGGAACTGTACTGCCCCTTTATTCCATTTTTTATTAACCATTATTCTGATTAAGAACCATAGCCGGCAAGAGACAGGTTGCAACAAGAGATGGCAACTGCGCTTTAATAAATAATGTCAATTTTATATTGGCTGGTTAAAAAAGCCACAATACAAATATACAATAAAAAAAACACACATGGAATGAAATGACAATTCATATAAAAGGGAAAAAATACTGAATAGAAACAGAGCCTTGTTGAGCCAATCTCTAAACCTCAATTAGTCTCTCTTAGGGCAGTCTGTGTGCAAAAGCCGGCATGTGCAAATTTTGCTGATGAAAATGAAAATCCTGCAGGACACACATATGCATATGTTATTACTAAGTGCCTTGTGGTATCTCAGCTGGGTATTCCACCTAGCGCGGGTCCAGAGTACTCTCTTAATCCAATGCAATAGCAGTGATGGTTCTCCCCGTATTACTCTCCACAACCAAGAGACTGGAAACTCCCAATGTGTAAATGATTTTCGTAAATTCCTGCGGAAGTGGTCAGCAGTGCCCTGGTCAGAGATGTGGCCCACTAACGCATTTCGCTCTCACTTGGCAGCTTTATCAAAGGTAATGTCACAGTGGCTCAGTTCCCCTTATATAGTGGCTACAATAAAACATACACGATTAGCACAGGTCCCACCTGTGCAAACTTAACACAAAATTATCAAAATTATCCCATCCTTCGTAGGTAGCAGCAGAATGACAAACCATCTCCATTCATATTAATTAATTCAAAAAACGAGATTCCTAAACTATAAATTAGACATATAAAACTAGTTTATTTTATTTGAATCGGTCACATGACCGCAGTCACATGTCTAACTGGCCCCGCTGGCCAGCTCCCTATTGGTCTCCTTATGTAAAGGGGACCAATAGGGAGCTGGACAGCGGGGCTATGGATATCTAAACCCAATGATCCAGGTCACGTGACCGGACAACAACTCCATATTTGGAGTTCCTGTTTCCGGTCACGTGAGCATGGCTCTCCCACTGATGACCTCCGTACATGATGCCCTTCGTGTGTGACGCTGTGTGCGACACGCTACCCACGTGGGCAGTACGTGCACACACCCAGTGAATCCTCAGTAGTTAATGGATGTTTAGTTTATATCTGCATCACATGATGTAAATACATCATGTGTAGTCACATGATCGGCTGCCCTGCAGTAATGTAAGCAGCCAGAGGGGCTTTAGCAATCCTGACATGAAAAAAAGCAAAGAAACAAAAAAAAAATTCTTTGCAAATGATTGACATGAACAAAAATAAACAAAACCATAATAAGACATAAATAAAACAATGCATATAAAAATGTATAGATACACAAACTTCCTTAGTTATATGCATAGATATATAATCATGATGGACTAATAAGTAATTCCTATAAACATATTTCTCTCCATCTATTAAAACTGGAATCTTATTTAGACATAAACAGGAAACTATAATGGGATAATGTTCAGTTTAGTAAACATAGAGAAGTGAACAAGCAATGGTAGAACACACAGTAGGGGTCTAAATACCAGCAACAATTCCTTCCCAATACAATATTGGTTTTGGACCAAAAATGACCCTCAATAATAATTATTATTATTATTATTATTATTATTATTAACAAAAAATGGGGCCTAACCCCCTCTAAACTACGAATGCGGAAAGCATGATGATCTATAGAATAAAATTCATCTCCATCGCCTCATTCAACCCATGTGGATGGAGTGAATTCATCCTGAAGATCCAATAAGTCTCCTGTTTACATAGAATACGGAAACGATCACCCCCCTGACTGTCCGTGAGATTTTTTCTAACCCTGTAACTCGCATGGAGCTAGGGTCACCTCGATGATTCTCCGCAAAATGTCTGGACACACTATGGTTCATCTTTTTACTTAAAATATTTCATCTATGTTCAGTAAACCTGGTTTTCAGACTATGGGTAGTTCTACCTATATACCTCAATTTACAACTACTGTCCAACATGTAAATAACCCAGTCTGTGTTACAGTTGATAAAACTGTTTATTAAATATGATTCTTCGTTACCCTCCATTTTTATGGTTTTGGTCCGATTAACAACATATAGACAGTTCGTACAATGGGTTTTCCCACATTTGAAAAACCCGTTGATCCTGGTGGGTAACCATCCACTTTTATCCTCATCTCCTTTTTTATTTTGTTTGTTTTTCAACAGACTCGGAGCCAGAATGGTTTTGAGGGATCTGTTCTTCTTATAAATGACTTTCAGATATGGGGGTAATTCATTTTTCAAAATGGGGTCCTGTTTTAAGATGTTGTAATTATGGCTAAATGATTTTTTGATCTCTCCTGACCTATTGTTAAATTTTGTAATGAAAGCAAGCTCATAAGGGAAATTATTGCTCTCTTTTCCTCTTTTTACTCCATTGGTGCCAGAAACCAACTGTTCCCTGCCCATCCCTACGTCATGTGATGCGGATATAAACTAAACATCCATTAACTACTGAGGATTCCCTGGGTGTGTGTACTGCCCACATGGGTAGCTTCATCGCACACGCCGTCACACATGAAGGGCGTCACGTACGGAGGCCATCAGTGGGAGAGCCGCGCTCACGTGGCCGGAAACAGGAACTCCGAATATGGAGTTGTTGTCCGGTCACGTGACCTGGATCATTGGGTTTAGATATCCATGGAGATATAGTTTATTTACATAAGGAGACCAATAGGGAGCCGGCCAGCGGGGCCAGTTAGACATGTGACGTGGTCATGTGACCGATTCAAATAAAATAAACTAGTTTTATATGTCTAATTTATAGTTTAGGAATCTCGTTTTTTGAATTAATTAATATGAATGGAGATGGTTTGTCATTCTGCTGCTACCTACGAAGGATGGGATCATTTTGATAATTGTGTTTATTAAGTTTGCACAGGTGGGACCTGTGCTAATCGTGTATGTTTTATTGTAGCCCCTATATAAGGGGAACTGAACCACTGTGACATTACCTTTGATAAAGCTGCCAAGTGACAGCGAACTGTGTTATGGGGCCACATCTCTGACCAGGGCACTGCTGACCACTTCCACAGGACTTTACAAAAATCATTTGCACATTGGGAGTTTCCAGTTTCTTGGTTGTGGAGAGTAATACGAGGAGAACCATCACTGCTATTGCATTGGATTAAGAGAGTACTCTGGACCCGCGCTAGGTGGAATACCCAGCTGAGATACCACAAGGCACTTAGTAATAACATATGCATGTGTGTCCTGCAGGATTTTCATTTTCATCAGCAAAATTTGCACATGCCGGCTTTTGCACACAGACTGCCCTAAGAGAAACTAATTGAGGTTTAGAGATTGGCTCAACAAGGCTCTGTTTTTATTCAGTATTTTTTCCATTTTATATGAATTGTCATTTGATTCCATGTGTGTGTTTTTTATTGTATATTTGTATTGTGGCTTTTTTAACCAGCCAATATAAAATTGACATTATTTATTAAAGCGCAGTTGGTTTCTTTGTACTTATATATTTATGTTTTTGGGGTGACCAACTATCACTTTTTCCAAAGGCAGCTTAGAGAACCAGCCCAGTCACAGCGCCTGTTTGTACGCCATTTATGGTGAAATCTCTTACCTTTTGCAAATAGAGATGTGCTTGAACCTCTTGTTTTAAGTTTATTTTTGATTTTTCTTCTAAATCAATCTTTGGTTTTGGATTTAATTACATATGCTAAAAACAGGCAAAATCATATAATTATGAGATTTTGTTTGCTTATAGATTATTATTTATATTATTAACATTCAGCTACAGTCAGTTTTCTAATGATGACCGGACAACTGTTTAGCTGGTTGGCAAAATAACTGACATACACAATGACATAAAAAACATGGCAGGTAATAAATGTTATGACACTTATGAAACATAGTGGCACAGCAGTGGCAGAAAGCATTGTCATTTTTGAAAAGAATGGTGTATATTTGACTCTGGGCCTGATTCAGAGTGGGATACAGGACTGCATCCCATGCAGATTCACAATTATCGGAAATCTGCAGCTGTCCAAGGTCAGTTCTGCGCATGCACAGAATGGGCCTTGTGTTGTTGTATAGAGCTCTCCTCTGCCACTGTCCAATTGACAGGCAGTGGCACTATGAGGGTAGGGAGGAGGTGGATGGAGGGATGCGTTCCTAGAAACAGTGGTGTCTTTCTAGGAGGGGGACAGCCAAGGGTATGTGCCTCACCATGCAGACTTCCTGGCCTTTGAGTCCCTGCTTCTGTTGACCAGCTGTGCAAGCTAAGGCTTACTTAGTTGGCCTTCTACAGGGAACATCACAAACAATGGTTGCAGTGTTGGATCCCAGGTTGTGTCGTTGGTCACAGTGCTGGGATTGCAGCTACATGCAGGAAGCGTCTCTTCTACTGAGACATCTCTTGCATGCCCCTCCTAGAGATCAGATGGAAATGTAATGCTGCTTGCATGCAGCATTGAACTTCTGCCTACAGTATCTCTGAAGGCCCTCTATACAGCAACCTCCTCAAGACAAAAATATTGTTTTGAAAATTCAAGAGGTTTAATGTGAAGAATATTGTGTAAGAGGGAGTATCAGATTTTACAAAAGGGTTAAAACTACAGGGTACTATTTCATGCATTTGTAAGCATGTTTATTGCATATACTGTACAACATACAGTAATGGTAACTAGCAGTTTCCAAGGACAATTGCATCTCACTATTTTCTACTATGGTCTTTGTCCACATTGGTGCACAGTAATGCTCTCTAAAATGACCATTTATTGCTGCAGCTGTCATAGATGTACATGTTACACATGCTGTATAACAGTGACAATGGAATATGTTTATTGTCTGTTGGCTGAGACTCTCCTGGTGGTACTGTATCTTAATTTCTAAAATGACTATTTATTACTACTGCTAATAGCTCTTCACATGTTAAATATATGATTTCTAAAGTATCTAATCAATTCAGTAGCTAATCAAGAGTACTTAAACAAAAATCTAACTGAAGGTCACCAACTGGCTTACTCAAACCATTTTATTTCTGGGACTTTTATACACTATTTAATTTTTTAAAAGATTTTACTTTGCATTAGGCATCTTAATCAAATATTTCCTTTACAAGTAATTAAACTGAATGTCTGCAAAACTATATTGCTATTGTACATTAATGTCAACAATTAACTTTTTTCAAACCATTCCATGTCTAGGTGTTTGCTTGAATAGCATGTTGGTGCATCTTTTTTTTATATGAGCACGCTTATGTTATTACACCCCTGGCCACATGTCTGACATATTGATGTATAATCCATTGAAAATAAAATACACCAATTGGCTTTTGCAAACAATTAGATTGCTTGAGTATGCCTGGATATCTTGTTGATGTATCTATTATTATTTTTTTTTAATGTGCGCACTCCTTTGCTGTTAGCATTGCTAAATTTTTGTCAGGTTTCTGGTTTTATCTGTTCCCAGACGGGGCACTAGTGGGTCAGGGCTGGTGCGGTGTATAAAACAAGGAGGCTTGATAAAAGTCCTGCGCATAAGCACTGGTGTTTATTGTGTCACAGAGTCGTTGGAAACAGATGGGATGATATACAATGGATAGTTACTTGGAAGCCAATAATAACAGAAACTAAAGCATGGATAAAACTGGTACAACTGATAGTAGTAATGAACAGTAACTGAGTCCAAAGGAAATGTATATTCAAAAGTCACTGGTAACAGAAATAGGTAATAATAATAATAATAATAATAATAATAATAATAACAACAACAACAACTTGAATAGCTGGATGCAAAACAGTACTGTAGTAATAATTGAAGAAAAGCAGAACTCCGGTATTTTGTAAAAGCACAGTCTCTATAACATAGAAATACTTTGGCCTTGCACGGCCCAGGCAGGAGGCAGTCCTACTCAGCAAGAGTGTTAAATGCTGGATATGGGCCCTCATTCCGAGTTGTTCGCTCTCTAGCTGCTTTTAGCAGCATTGCACAAGCTAAGCCGCCGCCTACTGGGAGTGAATCTTAGCTTAGCAGAATTGCGAACGAAAGATTCGCAGAATTGCGAATAGAAAATTCTTAGCGGTTTCTGAGTAGCTCCAGACTTACTCAGCCATTGCGATCAGTTCAGTCAGTTTCTTTCCTGGTTTGACGTCACAAACACACCCAGCGTTCGCCCAGACACTCTCCCGTTTCTTCAGACACTCCCGCGTTTTTCCCATAAGCGCAAGCGTTTTTTCACACACGCCCAGAAAACGGCCAGTTTCCGCCCAGAAACACCCACTTCCTGTCAATCACACTACGATCACCAGAACAATGAAAAATCCTTGTTATGCTGTGAGTAAAATACCTAACTTTTGTGTAAAATAACTAAGCGCATGCGCTCTGCGAACCTTGCGCATGCGCAGTAAGCGACTAATCGCAATATAGCAAAAATCGGCAAAGAGCGAACAACTCGGAATAACCACCATAATGCACAGGATGCAATGTTGTTAATTAGGTGCACAGGTTTAGCAGAGAGTAATACCTGAGGAAAGTCTCTTACTGCAGATGGAAGTAGTGATCTGTGGCTGGAATCTGAAGCAGGCTGAAGGAATGAAGACTGAAGACTTGAACGATGAAAGGTACAACAGGGGATCCACTTGGAGACAGGACCATGGGAACCAGGAGCACTAGTACACTGAGTGTGACTCATTGTCCAAGGCAATGAGACTGAGCCAGGAACTGGAGTTTATACTCCTTGGTCTGTGATGATTGGATGTTGCAGCTCTGTGAGAACACACCCCGCTGGATTGGGTGTTCAGATCAGCTGTGAGTTAGCTGAAGCTAATGATTCATCAGGAGAGTAATTCTGCAATGCACTGCTGATTGCTGGCTGGGCTCAGTAGTGCTCCGGGAGTAAATGCTTTTAACTAGAAGCACTGTGTACTCCAGGCTGCAGGAGACTGAAGACTGGAACTGATCTGCTGGGACCTGTAGTTCCACAGCCCCAATTCACAGGGGATACTCTGAAGACAGAGGACTGAAGCCAGGAGACGCCTGTTCACGGGAAGTGATGCGATGGAGAATGCAGATTCCTGACAATTTTCCATATAATCCCAAAGGCCCTATTTGCTAACAGATTCCTACTGTACTTTTAATATATTTTCTGTGGTGCTTTAATGAACTCAATCACATGATTGCAGCAACCTTTCATTATAAAATGTGCCAAAACTGGTATACATTGTGTCAGTGCAGAGTTCTAAATAAATGCAGATCTATCAGAGTATCTTTCTATATTGTGTCACTATATATTCACTCAGCAATACAGCTACAGTGGTTTAAAACAGAAATATGAGCAAGCATTTTAGTAATGGAGAAAGAGCTGTAAATAGCAACAAACTAAAACAACAAGATATTCACTGTAGATAAAAAAAAGTAGCATTGTTTGAGGGCTGTGTAATAAGTTTCCGGATGTGCAGCGCATACTGTAGGTAGAGTAGACACAATCTGACTGGTTGTGAACTGTAATCTCTGAATAAAGTTCTTGTGAAATGTCAAGGCACAGAACCGTATATAGGAAGCACTGCACACCGAGGAAGTCAGCATGTTCACTTCCTTCACAAACTCGTTATGGAGCTTAACAGAGGCCGCTGGAGAGCCATGGACTTCAGTGACTACTAGAGTGGTCTGTCACAACAGGAGTCTTTTGACCAACAGCAAGCTGCTTTTGGGGAGGAAGCAACATCCTGAACCACTGTGTTTAAGTGGTTTGCACAATTTCGGCACAGGAGATGTTCCCTGTAAGATAAGGAGTGCTGAGGCTGAACTGTGTCCACCATCACCACAGACAATGTTGCTGCCATGCGGGTCATTTGCCAGGGTGACCATGGATCCATCTGCTTGATACTCCACGAAAAGCTTGGCCTGAGCAAGGATTCTACATGCTGGGTGGCCCATCAGCTGACAACATCAGAAAGAGGCTTCAGTGACTTGGTGCCGCAGCATGCTGGCCAGGTTTCATGGTGGTCGCTCAATCTATGCCTGGGAGAGCTTCAGTGGTAATGAATCCTAGATGTACAGTTTCAAGACAAAATAATAGTCGGCCCAGTGGACCCCAACTGGAGGTGCACTGTCACAGACGTTTCAACATAACCACAGTGTGGCAAAGCAGATGGTGGCTGTTTTTGTGGTCAAGACTGGTCATGTAGCTAGCTACCACACCACTCTGCAGCACCATCGCTGGTGACTGGTACGTCAACCAATACCTGCTGCAAGTGCCGGAAGCCATTTCCAAGTGTCGTCCAAGAACTTGCGCTCATGTTGCTCTTTTCCATCATAATATTTCTGGCCCATGAATGCATCCAGGAGCTTGGCCATCCACCATACAGTCCAGACCTGGGGGGTAATTCTGAGTTGATCGCAGCAGCAAGTTTGTTAGCAATTGGGCAAAACCATGTGCACTGCATGGGGGGCAGATATAACATTTGCAGAGAGAGTTAGATTTTGGTGGGTTATTTTGTTTCTGTGCAGGGTAAATACTGGCTGCTTTATTTTTACACTGCAATTTAGATTTCAGTTTGAATACACCCCACTCAAATCTAACTCTCTCTGCACATGTTATATCTGCCCCTCCTGCAGTGCACATGGTTTTGCACAACTGCTAACAAATTTGCTGCTGCGATCAACTCAGAATTAGGCCCCTGGCCCACTGCAACTTCTTTATGTTCTAAGAAGTCAAGCGCAAGATCCATGGAATTAATTTTGAGCTTTAGGAAGCTGCAGTGAAGACCTTCATCCAGCATGTAGAAGGCATACCTGCTTCGGCCTGGTCCAGCTGCTCCACCAAGGGATTTGAGCACATGTAACTTGCATAGACTGCCCTCGTGAATACTTTGAAAAATGTAATGTTCACTTTGTTTGTAAAGTAGAGATGAGCGGATTCGGTTTTACTCGGATTTACTCAGTTCTCAAAACGGCATCTGATTGGCTATCCAAAACACGTGACATCCGTGAGCCAATAAGATGCCGTTTTGAGAACTGAGTAAATCCGGGTAAAATCGAATCCGCTCATCTCTATTGTAAATACAGTATAATACTTTTTGTGCATCTAGAAATTTATTGCACACCCCATAGGTCACATGCAACATATGTCGCAGAATCAGTCGCACACATCTGTGTGCAACTGAGTCTTTGAATCTGTATATGAAATGCTACAATGTAGCAGCTGCAACATTTTTCCAATACAAGTTCCATTGTGCTCCATATACAGACACACAGACAAAAGTGTCACATATTAAATTAAACAGCAGTGTCTCCTAGAGATGAGCGGGTTCGGTTCCTCGGAATCCGAACCCCCCCGAACTTCAGCCTTTTTACACAGGTCCGAGGCAGACTCGGATCTTCCCGCCTTGCTCGGCTAACCCGAGCGCGCCCGAACGTCATCATCCCGCTGTCGGATTCTCGCGAGGCTCGTATTCTATCGCGAGACTCGGATTCTATATAAGGAGCCGCGCGTCGCCGCCATTTTCACACGTGCATTGAGATTGATAGGGAGAGGACGTGGCTGGCGTCCTCTCCGTTAGAATAGATAGAGACACTTGAGTTGATTACTTAGTAATTTTGGGGAGCATTAGGAGTACTCAGAGTGCAGAGTTTTGCTGATAGTTACTAGTGACTGACCACCACCAGTTTTATTTATTATTTAATATAATCCGTTCTCTGCCTGAAAAAAAACGATACACAGTCACATACCATATCTGTGCTCAGCCTCAGTGTGCTGCATGATAATATCATCTATATGTATATCTGACTGTGCTGAGTGCTCACTGCTCACACAGCTGAATTGTGGGGGAGACTGGGGTGCAGTTATAGCAGGAGTACAGTGCATACTTTTGCTGCCAGTGTGACTGACCAGTGACCACCAGTATATTGTCTGCCTGAAAAAGTTAAACACTCCTGTGGTGTTTTTTTTTTTTATTCTATAAACGCATTCTGCTGACAGTGTCCAGCAGGTCCGTCATTCATGATATTATATAAATATTTACCTGCAGTAGTGTTATATTTTTTTTGTTCATCTCTATCATCTTTATCATCTCTATATTAGCAGACGCAGTACGGTAGTCCACGGCTGTGGCTACCTCTGTGTCGTCAGTGCTCGTCCATAATTGTATACCTACCTGTGGTGGGGGTTTTTTTTCTATCTTCTTCATACTAGTAGTTTAGGAGTCTGCTGACAGTGTCCAGCAGGTCCGTCATTATATTATATATACCTGCAGTAGTGATATATATATATTTTTTATATCATTATCATCTCTATACTAGCAGACGCAGTACGGTAGTCCACGGCTGTAGCTACCTCTGTGTCGTCAGTGCTCGTCCATAATTGTATACCTACCTGTGGTGGGGTTTTTTTTTCTATCTTCTTCATACATAGTAGTTTAGGAGTCTGCTGACAGTGTCCAGCAGGTCCGTCATTATATTATATATACCTGCAGTAGTGATATATATATATTTTTTATATCATTATCATCTCTATACTAGCAGACGCATTACAGTAGTCCACGGCTGTAGCTACCTCTGTGTCGTCAGTGCTCGTCCATAATTGTATACCTACCTGTGGTGGGGTTTTTTTTTCTATCTTCTTCATACTAGTAGTTTAGGAGTCTGCTGACAGTGTCCAGCAGGTCCGTCATTATATTATATATACCTGCAGTAGTGATATATATATATATATTTAATATCATTATCATCTCTATACTAGCAGACGCAGTACGGTAGTCCACGGCTGTAGCTACCTCTGTGTCGTCAGTGCTCGTCCATAATTGTATACCTACCTGTGGTGGGGTTTTTTTTTCTATCTTCTTCATACTAGTAGTTTAGGAGTCTGCTGACAGTGTCCAGCAGGTCCGTCATTATATTATATATACCTGCAGTAGTGATATATATATATTTTTTATATCATTATCATCTCTATACTAGCAGACGCAGTACGGTAGTCCACGGCTGTAGCTACCTCTGTGTCGTCAGTCACTCGTCATCCATAAGTATACTAGTATCCATCCATCTCCATTGTTTACCTGAGGTGCCTTTTAGTTGTGCCTATTAAAATATGGAGAACAAAAATGTTGAGGTTCCAAAAATAGGGAAAGATCAAGATCCACTTCCACCTCGTGCTGAAGCTGCTGCCACTAGTCATGGCCGAGACGATGAAATTCCATCAACGTCGTCTGCCAAGGCCGATGCCCAATGTCATAGTACAGAGCATGTAAAATCCAAAACACAAAATATCAGTAAAAAAAGGACTCAAAAATCTAAAATAAAATCGTCGGAGGAGAAGCGTAAACTTGCCAATATGCCATTTACCACACGGAGTGGCAAGGAACGGCTGAGGCCCTGGCCTATGTTCATGGCTAGTGGTTCAGCTTCACATGAGGATGGAAGCACTCAGCCTCTCGCTAGAAAAATGAAAAGACTTAAGCTGGCAAAAGCACAGCAAAGAACTGTGCGTTCTTCGAAATCACAAATCCACAAGGAGAGTCCAATTGTGTCGGTTGCGATGCCTGACCTTCCCAACACTGGACGTGAAGAGCATGCACCTTCCACCATTTGCACGCCCCCTGCAAGTGCTGGAAGGAGCACCCGCAGTCCAGTTCCTGATAGTCAGATTGAAGATGTCAGTGTTGAAGTACACCAGGATGAGGAGGATATGGGTGTTGCTGGCGCTGGGGAGGAAATTGACAAGGAGGATTCTGATGGTGAGGTGGTTTGTTTAAGTCAGGCACCCGGGGAGACACCTGTTGTCCGTGGGAGGAATATGGCCATTGACATGCCTGGTGAAAATACCAAAAAAATCAGCTCTTCGGTGTGGAAGTATTTCAACAGAAATGCGGACAACAGGTGTCAAGCCGTGTGTTGCCTTTGTCAAGCTGTAATAAGTAGGGGTAAGGACGTTAACCACCTCGGAACATCCTCCCTTATACGTCACCTGCAGCGCATTCATCATAAGTCAGTGACAAGTTCAAAAACTTTGGGCGACAGCGGAAGCAGTCCACTGACCAGTAAATCCCTTCCTCTTGTAACCAAGCTCACGCAAACCACCCCACCAACTCCCTCAGTGTCAATTTCCTCCTTCCCCAGGAATGCCAATAGTCCTGCAGGCCATGTCACTGGCAATTCTGACGAGTCCTCTCCTGCCAGGGATTCCTCCGATACATCCTTGAGTGTAACGCCTACTGCTGCTGGCGCTGCTGTTGTTGCTGCTGGGAGTCGATGGTCATCCCAGAGGGGAAGTCGTAAGACCACTTTTACTACTTCCACCAAGCAATTGACTGTCCAACAGTCCTTTGCGAGGAAGATGAAATATCACAGCAGTCATCCTGCTGCAAAGCGGATAACTGAGGCCTTGGCATCCTGGGCGGTGAGAAACGTGGCTCCAGTATCCATCATTACTGCAGAGCCAACTATAGACTTGTTTGAGGTACTGTGTCCCCAGTACCAAATACCATCTAGGTTCCATTTCTCTAGGCAGGCGATACCGAAAATGTACACAGACCTCAGAAAAAGACTCACCAGTGTCCTAAAAAATGCAGTTGTACCCAATGTCCACTTAACCACGGACATGTGGACAAGTGGAGCAGGGCAGACTCAGGACTATATGACTGTGACAGCCCACTGGGTAGATGCATTGACTCCCGCCGCAAGAACAGCAGCGGCGGCACCAGTAGCAGCATCTCGCAAACGCCAACTCTTTCCTAGGCAGGCTACGCTTTGTATCACCGCTTTCCAGAATACGCACACAGCTGAAAACCTCTTACGGCAACTGAGGAAGATCATCGCAGAATGGCTTACCCCAATTGGACTCTCCTGTGGATTTGTGGCATCGGACAATGCCAGCAATATTGTGTGTGCATTACATATGGGCAAATTCCAGCACGTCCCATGTTTTGCACATACCTTGAATTTGGTGGTGCAGAATTATTTAAAAAACGAGAGGGGCGTGCAAGAGATGCTGTCGGTGGCCAGAAGAATTGCGGGACACTTTCGGCGTACAGGCACCACGTACAGAAGACTGGAGCAACACCAAAAACGCCTGAACCTGCCCTGCCATCATCTGAAGCAAGAAGTGGTAACGAGGTGGAATTCAACCCTCTATATGCTTCAGAGGTTGGAGGAGCAGCAAAAGGCCATTCAAGCCTATACAACTGAGCACGATATAGGAGGTGGAATGCACCTGTCTCAAGCGCAGTGGAGAATGATTTCAACGTTGTGCAAGGTTCTGCAACCTTTTGAACTTGCCACACGTGAAGTCAGTTCAGACACTGCCAGCCTGAGTCAGGTCATTCCCCTCATCAGGCTTTTGCAGAAGAAGCTGGAGACATTGAAGGAGGAGCTAACACTGAGCGATTCCGCTAGGCATGTGGGACTTGTGGATGGAGCCCTTAATTCGCTTAACAAGGATTCACGGGTGGTCAATCTGTTGAAATCAGAGCACTACATTTTGGCCACCGTGCTCGATCCTAGATTTAAAACCTACGTTGTATCTCTCTTTCCGGCAGACACAAGTCTGCAGGGGTTCAAAGAACTGCTGGTGAGAAAATTGTCAAGTCAAGCGGAACGCGACCTGTCAACATCTCCTCCTTCACATTCTCCCGCAACTGGGGGTGCGAGGAAAAGGCTCAGAATTCCGAGCCCACCCGCTGGCGGTGATGCAGGGCAGTCTGGAGCGACTGCTGATGCTGACATCTGGTCCGGACTGAAGGACCTGACAACGATTACGGACATGTCGTCTACTGTCACTGCATATGATTCTCTCACCATTGAAAGAATGGTGGAGGATTATATGAGTGACCGCATCCAAGTAGGCACGTCAGACAGTCCGTACGTATACTGGCAGGAAAAAGAGGCAATTTGGAGGCCCTTGCACAAACTGGCTTTATTCTACCTAAGTTGCCCTCCCACAAGTGTGTACTCCGAAAGAGTGTTTAGTGCCGCCGCTCACCTTGTCAGCAATCGGCGTACGAGGTTACTTCCAGAAAATGTGGAGAAGATGATGTTCATTAAAATGAATTATAATCAATTCCTCCATGGAGACATTCACCAGCAGCAATTGCCTCCACAAAGTACACAGGGAGCTGTGATGGTGGATTCCAGTGGGGACGAATTGATAATCTGTGAGGAGGGGGATGTACATGGTGATGAATTGGAGGATGATGATGAGGTGGACATCTTGCCTCTGTAGAGCCAGTTTGTGCAAGGAGAGATTAATTGCTTCTTTTTTGGTGGGGGTCCAAACCAACCCGTCATTTCAGTCACAGTCGTGTGGCAGACCCTGTCACTGAAATGATGGGTTGATTAAAGTGTGCATGTCCTGTTTATACAACATAAGGGTGGGTGGGAGAGCCAAAGGACAATTCCATCTTGCACCTCTTTTTTCTTTCATTTTTCTTTGCGTCATGTGCTGTTTGGGGAGTGTTTTTCGGAAGGGCCATCCTGCGTGACACTGCAGTGCCACTCCTAGATGGGCCAGGTGTTTGTGTCGGCCACTAGGGTCGCTTATCTTAGTCACACAGCTACCTCATTGCGCCTCTTTTTCTTCTTCTTTGCGTCATGTGCTGTTTGGGGAGTGTTTTTTGGAAGGGCCATCCTGCGTGACACTGCAGTGCCACTCCTAGATGGGCCAGGTGTTTGTGTCGGCCACTAGGGTCACTTATCTTAGTCACACAGCTACCTCATTGCGCCTCTTTTTTTTCTTCTTTGCGTCATGTGCTGTTTGGGGAGTATTTTTTGGAAGGGCCATCCGGCCTGACACTGCAGTGCCACTCCTAGATGGGCCAGGTGTTTGTGTCAGCCACTAGGGTCGCTTAGCTTACTCACACAGCTACCTCATTGCGCCTCTTTTTTTCTTTGCGTCATGTGCTGTTTGGGGAGTGTTTTTTGGAAGGGCCATCCTGCGTGACACTGCAGTGCCACTCCTAGATGGGCCAGGTGTTTGTGTCGGCCACTTGGGTCGCTGAGCTTAGTCACACAGCTACCTCATTGCGCCTCTTTTTTTCTTTGCGTCATGTGCTGTTTGGGGAGTGTTTTTTGGAAGGGCCATCCTGCGTGACACTGCAGTGCCACTCCTAGATGGGCCAGGTGTTTGTGTCGGCCACTTGGGTCGCTGAGCTTAGTCATCCAGTGACCTCGGTGCAAATTTTAGGACTAAAAATAATATTGTGAGGTGTGAGGTGTTCAGAATAGACTGAAAATGAGTGGAAATTATGGTTATTGAGGTTAATAATACTTTGGGATCAAAATGACCCCCAAATTCTATGATTTAAGCTGTTTTTTAGGGTTTTTTGAAAAAAACACCCGAATCCAAAACACACCCGAATCCGACAAAAAAAATTCGGTGAGGTTTTGCCAAAACGCGTTCGAACCCAAAACACGGCCACGGAACCGAACCCAAAACCAAAACACAAAACCCGAAAAATTTCCGATGCACATCTCTAGTGTCTCCTGATGTGTCCTAGTTGCATCGTTTTGTGACTACAATGCATTTTTGGCAAAATAAGGTACCCAACGCTACCAGTCACACAGGATCTGGTGGCTCACTTGTGCCAGGCATCTCAAGCTACAGTACATGGCGTATTGAGGCTAGATGTACAGTATGAGGACACTTCTATAAGTGTCTTAAAAATAGTTGCTTGTGTAATCCATATGACACTGGAGCCAACAGACTGAAAGTGTAGGACACAGAATAATTTATGCAGCCCAGTCACTACATAGTTACTACCAGATAAAGATTTTAAAATCATCTTGCCTGCTCATAGAGATTCAGGCGATTTCTGCTATCAAACTAAAATATATAAATCACCTCCTGATCTGAGAGGTAATCTAGGGGTAATTTAGATAGTTAATTTAGATACATCTGGCACATATGCTAACTAGGTCCTGGATCTGGTCTTCTTGCATCCTCTTCCTTTTCTGCTCCTAAAATAGGATATTTACCATCTTACATTGCTGCAGGACTTAGGAGAGTTATCCAGAAACTTGCCAAAAGAGCTGTGATATGGTTGCAGAGTGTGTGTAAATTTCTTCCAATTGGATGTTTATCAGCATATGTATTCAGTGGCCATTTTAGGGGAAGGTTAGCTGTGCGGCTGCCTGGAGTGCTGTAGCCAGAGAGCATGACTGCAGTCACCATACCAGCACCATCTGCGCTCACCTGTGGCCCACTTCCACCCACAAAAGGTACTGGGAACTATGCAGTTTAAATTTGGCACCGGCCGCAAGCCAATCATGGCTTGAGGACAGGCTGCCAATCAAAAGAAGGGACGGCTTTTTTAAAATCTGGCATTAAGTAATCATGTCTCGTGGACCACTAGCAGTCTGCGATTGGTGACTGGCATGCAATTGCGCCAGATACAAAGAGCGACACCTTCTTTTGTGGGGCAGCTGGCACAAAAGCCAGGAGTGGCTGGTGGTTGGTGCCAATTTCAAACTACACTACAGCCAGGACCCTATGCTTCCAACTCTATCTCTGTCCTACTGCCAGCACAGATAGAACTGTGGGGGGTGAGAGAGGGGAATGACAGGAGCAAGGGGTTAGATAGAGTGAGAAGTACAGGGGGTAAGATAGGGGAGTGAGGGGAGCAGTGGTTGAGATGGGGGATTGAGAGCAGCAGGGGGTGAGATGGGGGAGTTAGAAGTGCAGCGGGTGAGATTGGGGAGTGAGAGTGTCATGGTTGTAAGGGATACACGCTGTTGTCTCAATAGTTACAAGGACCGCCAACACAGTGAGCCGGGTGCCCTCGCTGGATACCACTAAAGTGAAAAACAGGTGAACTGGCCAGCAACTCGCCCAGCAGGATGAACATCGTGGCTACCCAAATTTCACTGCAGGACAGCAAAGGGAGGACAGTGCACATAGGAAGATTGGTAAGTGATCTGCACCAGTGGGACGTCACCAGGGTGAGACACTTCATACCATTTATTCTGAGTATGGGACATTTATATTTGAGACATTAATTAATTAAAAGGGCTCTAACATGGCATAAGTGTGTAAGGTACTCTACCTGGTGCAACGTGTATAAGGGGCTCTACCTGGTGTAATGTGTTTAAGGATCTCTACCTGGCATAACTTGTAAAAAAGCATCTCTACCTGGTGTAACGTGTATGAAAGGGTCTCAATCTAGCGTAATGTGTATAAGGGACTCTACGTGGAATAATGTATATAAAGGACCCTGCTCTATTGTAGTGTAATGTGTGTATGGGGCTCTAACATGGCATAAGGTGTACAAGGGGTACTACTGTGTTGTGTAATGTGACTGATGGACACTACTGTGTGGTGTAATGTGAATTGGTACTATTCTGAGGTTACACCCCTTCCCCATGAGGCTACACCCCCATATTTTTGTACACTGTCCCCATTTTGAATTCTTGGTGGGAAGGGGCAAGAGAGACTTTTGCCATGGGTGCCACAAAGTGTAGAATTGGGCCTGTATGTATTTTAAGCTGATTTTTATATACATTTGTAAGTGTGTTTCATTAAACTTGTGTCTCAAAATTTAAAACTATTATATGCTAGCTGAGACTATTTTTAATAGCTCTATATATTTTCTCTCCCTCACATTAAGATGTTTTAATGGCAGTAACCGAGGTGTTTAAGAGAACTAAAGCTTGAATCCTACAAACGTTAATGCTGGAACTTAAGTGTAAATAGTGTAAGAATAATAACAAGCGGTTTCCTGTCCATCTGTATTATTTTATTAAAGGTGCAGATTCCTCCCTTTTCAGCGTGCTTTAATTAATGTCACACATGGGGTGGTTGGCATTGCTTGAATCGGGGATGCATTGGCCCATTTTCCGGGAGTGGCAAAGCCAAAGACTGTTGGCCTTGCAAGCCGTGCTGCGCACACGTTTCCTTGGTTTTGCAAGCTGCACTCTGACAGCAAGCCTGAGTAAGTGCAGGCTTACTTAGCTTGTTGGCGCAGATGAACATCGTAACTGCAATGCGATACAAATGCAGGAAGGAGGTGCTAGGCACCCACTCCTGTATTTACGTTGCAAGTGATGGTAATTGCAAAGCTGCTGCAAGCACCTTTGCAATTGCATTCCTTACTGAATTAGGCCCATATTATTGATTAGAAGATCATCATCCTCTGTGATGAACAAGGAGTGTACACTTTTTGTTTTTTTCACTTTATTTATTACAGTGTATATTATTTATCTGTTTGGTGATTTGGTTTGATCTGTTTGGTGGTTTGTACTCATTGAGACTAACCTGTAAAAAACACTAGGTTATTTCTCCATACTTGTTATAGTATAGGAAGCCCTACTGTAAAAGCCTCAGAGGATCTTTTAGTAGAGAGCACCTCAATGAAGAAACCAGAAGAAGGTGTTAATTGAGTAACTGTATCTTTCAAACAAAAATCAATATTTTTCCCAATACACAATTATGTCCGAAAGTCCAAGTATTTGTTAATCTGGTATCCAGGAGTAAGGATATATTGTACAAAAATAACCATGATATTATGGAATAACACATGACATTATGGAATATCAGCAAAGAAGAAAAGAGGGCACTCAGAAATTTAGAACCATGGCTTGATATAGTGATAAAACTTCCATATAAGGGAGATATTATCATACTTTGGTCAAAATAATATCATCAGTTAATTTACAGACAACTCTCAGAAACTTTGTGCTACAAACATTTGATCAACCTCACATCAAACTAACTTAAAATTAGAGATGAGCGGGTTCGGTTCCCTGAGAACTAAACCCTACCGGACTTCACTACCCGAGCCCTTATCCAAGCCTGGCTCGGGTTTTCCCGCCAGACTCGGAAACCAGAACAAGGCAAAATGTCATCATCCCGCTGCCGGATTCTCATGGGTTTTGGATCCCATATAAGGAGCCGCGCGTCGTCTCCATTTTCACTCTGGCATTGGAGACGTGTCTCCGTCCTCAGTTTCTGTGCGGGAGGGAAAGTGGGGTGGTGATTCCAGCGCTGTGTTGTGCTTTTCAGTCCAGTGTAGTGTCTTATGCTGCATCAGTCCAGTCACAGTGTTGGTGCCCTCTGCTGCCATATGTCCAGTGTAGCTGTATAAATCCAGTGCAGTGTTGCTGTGTTGTCCTGCATCAGTACAGTGGTAGTGTCTTGTGCTGCATCAGTCCAGTCACAGTGGTGGTGTCCTCTGCTGCCATATGTCCAGTGCTGCTGTGTAAGTCCAGTCCAGTGGTGCTGTGTTGTGCTGCATCAGTTCAATGGTGGTGTCTTGTGCTGCATCAGTCCAGTCACAGTGGTGATGTCCTCTGCTGTCATATGTCCAGTGCTGCTTTATAAGTCCAGTCCATTGCAGTGGTGCTGTGTTGTCCTGCATCAGTCCAGTGGTGGTGTCTTGTGCTGCATCAGTCTAGTCACAGTGGTGGTGTCCTCTGCTGCCATATGTCCAGTGCTGCTGTGTAAGTCCAGTCCAGTGGTGCTGTGCTGTGCTGCATCAGTTCAATGGTGGTGTCTTGTGCTGCATCAGTCCAGTCACAGTGGTGATGTCCTCTGCTGTCATATGTCCATTGCTGCTTTATAAGTCCAGTCCATTGCAGTATTGCAGTGTTGTCCTGCATCAGTCCAGTGGTGGTGTCCCTGTGCTGCTGTATAGGTCCAGTGGTACTGACGTATATGTCCAGTAATACTGCCATATAAGTCCAGTGATACTGCCAAATAAATCCAGTGGTACTGACGTATAAATCCAGACCAGTGATACTGCTGTATAAGTCCAGTGATACTGCCATATATGTCCAGTGGTACTGCTGTATAAATCCAGTGGTACTTCCGTATAAATCCAGTGGTACTGGCATATAAATCCAGTCCAGTGATACTGCCGTATAAGTCCAGTGATACTGCTGTATGTGTCCAGTGGTACTGCCGTATAAATTCAGTGATACTGCCGTATAAATCCAGTGGTACTGGCGTATAAATCCAGTCCAGTGATAATGCAGTTTAAGTCCAGTGATACTGCCGTATATGTCCAGTGTAGTGTCTTATGCTGCATCAGTCCAGTCACAGTGTTGGTGCCCTCTGCTGCCATATGTCCAGTGTAGCTGTATAAATCCAGTGCAGTGTTGCTGTGTTGTCCTGCATCAGTACAGTGGTAGTGTCTTGTGCTGCATCAGTCCAGTCACAGTGGTGGTGTCCTCTGCTGCCATATGTCCAGTGCTGCTGTGTAAGTCCAGTCCAGTGGTGCTGTGTTGTGCTGCATCAGTTCAATGGTGGTGTCTTGTGCTGCATCAGTCCAGTCACAGTGGTGATGTCCTCTGCTGTCATATGTCCAGTGCTGCTGTATAAGTCCAGTCCATTGCAGTGGTGCAGTGTTGTCCTGCATCAGTCCAGTGGTGGTGTCCCTGTGCTGCTGTATAGGTCCAGTGGTACTGACGTATATGTCCAGTAATACTGCCATATAAGTCCAGTGATACTGCCATATAAATCCAGTGGTACTGGCGTATAAATCCAGACCAGTGATACTGCTGTATAAGTCCAGTGATACTGCTGTATGTCTCCAGTGGTACTGCCGTCTAAATTCAGTGATACTGCCGTATAAATCCAGTGGTACTGGCGTATAAATCCAGTCCAGTGATAATGCAGTTTTAGTCCAGTGATACTGCCGTATATGTCCATTGGTACTGCCATATAAATCCAGTGATACTGACGTATATGTCCAGTGGTACTGCTGTATAAATCCAGTGGTACTGGTGTATAAATCTGGTCCAGTGGTACTGCTGTATAAATCCAGTGATACTGCTGTATATGTCCAGTGGTACTGCCATATAATTTCATTGATACTGCCGTGTATGTCCAGTGGTACTGCCATATAAATCGAGTGGTACTGGTGAATAAATCCAGTCCAGTGATACTGCCGTATATATCCAGTGATACTGCCTTTTATGTCC
The DNA here is from genome assembly GCF_028390025.1 of Pseudophryne corroboree. Classification (NCBI taxonomy): domain Eukaryota; kingdom Metazoa; phylum Chordata; class Amphibia; order Anura; family Myobatrachidae; genus Pseudophryne; species Pseudophryne corroboree. The sequence continues at coordinate 444,603,190 of NC_086447.1, forward strand.
AGTGGTACTGCCATAAAAGTCCAGTGATACTGCCGTATATGTCCAGTGGTACTGCCGTATATATGCCCAGTAGTACTGCCGTATAAATTCAGTGAAACTGCCATATATGTCCAGTGGTACTGCCATATAATTCCAGTGATACTGCTGCAATCCAGTGGCAATGCTGTATAAATCCAGTGGTACTTTTGTATAAATCAAGTCCAATGATTCTGCTGTATATGTCCAGTGATACTTCCGAATAAGTCCAATGGTACTGCCGTATAAATCCTGTGATAATGCTGTATATGTCCAGTGGTACTGCCATATAATTCCAGTGATACTGCCGTATATATGTCCAGTGGTACTGCCATATAATTCCAGTGATACTGCTGTATATGTCCAGTGGTACTGCCATATAAATCCAGTGGTACTTGCATATAAATCCAGTCCAGTGATACTGCCATATATTTCCAGTGATACTTCCGTATATATGTCCAGTGGTACTCCCATATAAGTCCAGCGATACTGCCGTATATGTCCAGTGGTGCTGCCATATAATTCCAGTGATACTGCCGTATAAATCCAGTGGTACTGCCATATAAATCCAGTTCAGTGATACTGCCATATAAATCCAGTGATACTGCCATACATGTCCAGTGGTACCGCAGTATAAATCCAGTGATACTGCCGTATATGTCCAGTGGTACTGAAAATAATTCAAGTGATACTGACGTATATGTCCAGTGGCACTGCCGTATAAATCCAGTGGTACTTGTGTATAAATCCAGTCTAGTGATACTGCTATATATGACCAGTGATTCGTCCGTATATGTCCAGTTGTACTGCCAAATAATTCCAGTGATACTGACGTATATATCCAGTGGTACTGCTGTATAAATCCAGTGATACTTCTGTATATGTCTAGTGGTACTGCCATATAATTCCAGTGATACTGCCGTATATGTCCAGTGGTACTGACATATTAATCCAGTGGTACTGGCATATAAATCCAGTCCAGTGATACTGCCATATAAATCCAGTGATACTTCTGTATATGTCCAGTGGTACTGCTATATAAATCCAGTACAGTGATACGGCCGTATATGTTCAGTGGAACTGCCATATAATTCCTGTGATACTGTCATATATGTCCAGTGGTACTGCTGTATAAATCCAATGGTACTGGCACATAAATCCAGTACAGTGATACTGTCATATATATGTCCAGTGGTACTGCTTATAATTCCAGTGATACTGCCGTATATGTCCAGTGGTACTGCTGTATAAATCCAGTGGTACTTGCATATAAATCCAGTCCAGTGATACTGCCGTGTACGTCCAGTGGTACTGCCATATAATTCCAGTGATACTGCCGTATATGTCCAGTCCAGTGGTGCTGCCATATAAGTTCAGTGGTGCTGTCCTGTGCTGTATATTATTTACTCCAAATAAAGGGGTTATTAATATTTAATCCAAATAATTTTTACATGGTTTGCCCTGTGTCGTGTAGAGGTACGCTCTGCATTTTGTTATATAACTCCAGAAAAATAATGGAAAACAACAATTTTGAGGAAATATTAGGGAAAGATCAAGAACCTCTTTCTCCTACTGCTGCTGCTGCTGCCGCCGCTGCTGTTGTTGCTGCTGGGAGTCGATCATCATCCCAGAGGGGAAGTCGGAAGTCCACTTGTACTACTTCAACTAAGCAAATGACTGTCCAACAGTCCTTTGCGAGGAAGATGAAATATGACAGCAGTCATTCTGTTGCAAAGCGGATAACTGAGGCCTTGACAACTATGTTGGTGTTAGACGTGCATCCGGTATCTGCCATTAGTGTAGTGGAACTGCAGTGCCAACCCTAGATGGTCCAGGTGTTTGTGCCGCACACTTGTGTCGCTTAACTTAGCCATACAGCTACCTCATTGCACCTCTTTTACTTCTTTGCATGATGTGCTGTTTGGGGACTATTTTTTAAATCTGCCATCCTGTCTGCCACTGCAGTGCCACTCCCAGATGGGCCAGGTGTTTGTGCCGCACACTTGTATCACTTATCTTAGCCATACAGCTACCTCATTGCACCTCTTTTTCTTCTTTGCGTGATGTGATGTTTGGGGCCTATTTTTTAAATCTGCCATCCTGTCTGCCACTGCAGTGCCACTCCTAGATGGGCCTGGTGTTTGTGCCACACACTTGTGTCGCTTAGCTTAGTCATACAGCCACCTCGGTGCAACCTTTTGGCCTAAAAACAATATTGTGAGGTGTGAGGTGTTCAGAATAGACTGGAAATGAGTGGAAATTAATGTCATTGAGGTTAATAATACCGTAGGATCAAAAATACCACCAAATTCTATGATTTTAGCTGTTTTTATGTTTTTTTCAAAAATCATCCAGATCCAAAATCAAAACACGAAAGGGTGGTTTTGGCAAAATCAATCCAGATCCAAAACATGAGCATGGAACCAGAACCAAAACCAAAACACAAAACACGAAAAAATGTCCGCTTCACATCCCTACTTAAAATATACAAACATTTAATGGAAGACTCATATACTGTAAGGTTCAAATTATTATCAAATATGTATGACTATCTAAAGATGGAAAATCCCAAATTATGTACTGTACCTACATTGCATATCCTTTGCAGAGTCTATAGAAATAAGATTGGTCCACGGGGAAGACCAAAACTGTCAGGAATAGGGTGATTTATGATAAATGGAGTTAATGCATAGACCAACATCTCCAAAAATACATATTTATTTTACCATCTTATGTGAGATACACTATGGATATCCTGAGTAAATTCAAGGGGATAACCCGACAATTATCAAGTATCAATTATACCGTATGGCAGTGATCAATGCAGTAACATACTTAATGGGATTAGGGAAACACTGTGATTTTAATGATTTCATCATACCGAAGCCAATTAAGAACTGCTTCATTTTTGATTATATATTCTACATACAGATCTGGGATACAACAATGGGGAAGTGGGAACACTTGTGCCCCCATATTTGTAAATGTGCACCTAAGATGGTGGGAGAAATAATGTGTCTTTACAACGGAAATTAAGGTTATACTGAACATGATTGCATAATCCAGATAGATTGATGATGTGATGAATTTCTGGGAGATTAAGAAATAAAAATAGAAGTAAGTCATCAATCTACTCAATAATAATAATAATAATAATAATTCTCTAAACCTACCATTTATATCCGAGATGAGTCAAACAAAAAGTATATTCCTTGACCTCTCCATTATGACATCAGGAGAAGGAACAATAATAACTGACCTTTACAGAAAACCACAGTGACAAACAGCAAATTGCACTTTGAGAGTGCACATATTCCACTGCCACTAAAAGGGATGCTCTGAGGAGAACATCTCAGAAAGGGGGAAATTGCTTATGTAATGAAATATTTGAAAAAAGAGCCAAAGTTCTCACAACAGATTGTGATCTGGCCAAGTAAGTATCCAAAATTTGCATAAAATCACCCAACATAAAGAAAAAGCTGGTTTGTTACAATTTTGTCTTAAGGAATAACCTCTAACTAACTTGAAAGGATGTTAGAAATGTAGGAATTACACTCTATATAACTGCAGCAGTACTATAAACAGATACAATGGTGTACTAAGGTACTAAAACAGATACAATGGATCTGTGGAAATCAATGAGTATATTAATTTACATTAACACAGGGGGTCATCTACTGTCTAACTTTCCCCTGTGACAAGAAACATGTAGGCCTTGTAGGGAGACAGCTGAAACAAAGGGTACTTGAGCACATGGGTAGAATTAGAAATGCCTGGTCAGATCAAACTAAACTGAAACAACTTAAAAGCATGGCAACCATTTTCTTCATAGAAAGGATTGAGACTGCTGCCAATATAATGAAAGAAGTTACCTTAGATTGCAGCCAAAGAGAAAAACAACATAACCTAATTCTATACCAATAAGCAATATCTCTGGCGCTAACTAGGGTATTCTGAACACACAACTGTACATTATTTTATAATATGTTTTGTTTGGCAATCCTCCTTACTCAATAATGAGAAATTAGTAAATGAGAGAATGTCCATTCCATATAGAACTTGGGTCTTAATTATGGCTACCATTTATACTTTTTGTACATCTGTTATTATAATTGTAAAGCCTTTATTTATAGCATTGTACAGTTGGCTATGCTTCAGAATCAATAATAAAAAAGTATGTTTTAATAAAAAAATCACCAGCAAAATGGTGCAGCGGCTATTTTACCACCATTTTGTGCATGCGCAGTAAAAAAAATCACTGGGAGAAAGGCCAGTGCACTATTTTCCCGGAGACCAGGTCTAGCACTAGACTCTGGGACACCACTAGGTCCCCTATTGACATGGGTGTAGCAAGGGTAGCTCCAGTGGAGCGCGAGCTCCGGGCGCCAGAAAAGTTAGAGGGTGCCCGCCACCTCCACCCTCCTTCCACTATAAAGTAAGTGACTGTACAGACAGCTGCAGAGCAAGAGGAGGAGTAGAGGGGCACACACTGACTTGGAGACTAGGTAGGGATCAGGGCAGGCCGGAGCTCTGCCGCCCTCTTTTTATGTCTCATTGTCTGCTTGTACCTGTGCAGCAGGGTTACTTCTGTCCAGCTACATCACTCTCTGCTCCAGCTGCTGCAGCATCTCTTTCTGCCCTGGCTGCTGCAGCACCTCTCTCTGTCCAAGCTGCTGCTGCTGAAGCACCTCTCTCTGTATTAGAAGCTGCAGAGTAACATATATAAGCAGCTCTATTGTGATATAACGTGAATAAATGACTCTACTGTGGTGTAAAGAGTATAAACGGCTCTACTGTGGCATAACATGTATAAGCAGCTCTGCTGTGTTGTGTAATGTTTATAATGGGCTCTACTGTGTGGCGTAAAGTGTATAAGGGGTACTACTGTGTGGTGTAATGTGAATAACGGACATTACTGGTGTCATGTGAATAACAGACACTACTGTGAGTTGTAATCTGAATTGGTACTATTTTGTGGCCATGCCCCTTCCCCATGAAGCCACCCCCTATATATTTATTGCTCGCCTTTGGCATGCACTGTCCCTTTTTTAAACATGAGGGATGCCGAAAGGAAACTTTTTCCCTGAGATCCACAAGGTCTAGAACCGGCCCTGTCACCAATTTAGGATTTTTAAATATTTTTTTTCTTTTCAAATGTGACATTTCAGTACAGGAGAGGGGGCGCTTAAACATACCCTTGTTCTGGGCACAATGGCACTTAGCTACACCTCTGCCTATTGAGTCTACAGCCGAGCTGGCTAGAGGGGGGAGGGGGGCAGATGGATGGGCCTCCTCCTCCTCTCTTGAAGCCAGTGATGTGTGGTGAGGTCTGGGGAGGCACTGGGGAGGCACCCTTCGAACTTACCACACGTGAAGTCAGTTCAGACACTGCCAGCTTGAGTCTGGACATTCCCCTTTTTCGGCTTTTGCAGAAGCAGCTGGAGAAATTGAAGGAGGAGCTAAGACGGAGCGATTCTGCAAAGTATGTGGGACTTGTGGATGGAGCCCTTCATTCGCTTTGCCAGGATTCAAGGGTGGTCAATCTGTTGAAATCAGAGCACTACATTTTGGCCACCGTGCTCAATCCTAGGTTTAAAGCCTACGTTGTATCTCTCTTTCCAGCAGATACAAGTCTGCAGAGGTTCAAAAACCTGCTGGTGAGAAAATTGTCAACTCAAGCAGAACGTGACCCGTCAACAGCTCCTCCTTCATTTTCTCCCGCAACTGGGTCTGCGAGGAAAAGGATAAGATTTCCCAGCTCACCCTCTGGTGGTGATGCAGGGCAGTCAGAAGCGAGTGCTGACATCTGGTCCTGACTGAAGGACCTGCCAACGTTTACTGACATGTCTACTGTCACTGCATATGATTCTGTCACCATTGAAAGAATGGTGGAGGATTATATGAGTTACAGCATCCAAGTAGGCATGTCAGACAGTCTGTAAGTATACTGGCAGGAAAAAGAGGCAATTTGGATGCCCTTGCACAAACTGGCTTTATTTTACCTACATTGCCCCCCCTCCAGTGTGCACTCCGAAAGAGTGTTTAGTGCAGCCGGTAACCTTGTCAGCGATCGGCGTAGGAGTTTCCAGAAAATGTGGAGAAGATGATGTTCATCAAAATTAATTATAAATTCCTCCAGGAAGACCTTTACCAGCAATTGCCTACATAAAGTACACAGGGACCTGTGATGGTGGATTCCAGTGGGGACAAATTAATACTCTGTGAGGAGGAGGAGGAGGATGTATACACTGAAAGGGATGAGGAATTGAAGGATGAGGATGAGGTCAACATCTTGCCTCTGTAGAGCTAGTCTGTGCAAGGAGAGATTGATTGCTTCTTTTTTGGTGGGGGCCCAAACAAACCAGTAATTTCAGCCACAGTCATGTGGCAGGCCCTGTGGCTGAAATGATGGATTTGTTAAAGTGTGCATGTCCTGTTTATACAACATAAGGGTGGGTGGAAGGGCCCAAGGACAATTCCATCTTGCACCTCCTTTTTTTTATTTATCTTTGCATCATGTGATGTTTGGGACCAATTTTTATAAGTGCCATCCTGTCTGATACTGCAGTGCCACTCCTAGATGGGCCAGTTGTTTTTGCCGCCCTCTTGGGTCGCTTAGATTAGTCATCCAGCGACCTTGGTGCAAATTTTAGGACTAAAAATAATATTGTGAAATGATTGGTTTGTTAAAGTGTGCATGTCCTGTTTATATAACATAAGGGTGGGTGGGAGAGCCCAAGGACAATTCCATCTTCCACCTCCTTTTCTTCTTTGCATCATGTGCTGTTTGGGGACTAGTTTTTAAAGTGCCATCCTGTCTGACACTGCCGTACAAGTTCAGGGGTACTGCCGTATAAGTCATGGGGTACTGCCATTTAAATCCAGTCCAGTGGTGCTGTCTTGTGCTGCATCAGTCCAGTTATGGTGTCTTGTGCCGTCATAAGTCCAGTGGTGGTGTCCTGTGCTGTATATTATTTACACCAAATAAAAGGTTTATATACATTACTTATATTATTATCCAAACAATTTTTTCAGGGTTTGCCCTGTGTGGTGTAGGGGTACGCTCGCCTGTGCTGCATATTATTATAATAGCTCCAAATAAAAAGGTTATTATTTTCAAAATTAATTTTACAGGCTTTGCCGTGTGAGTGTGGTTTAGGGGTACGCTCTCCTGTGCCACCAATATTGTGCGTTTATTACATCTGGGCAAATTCCAGCACGTCCCATGTTGTTTGTGCTGCACACTTGTGTCACGTAGCTTAGTCATACAGCTACCTCATTGCACCTCTTTTTCTTCTTTGCATGATGTGCTGTTTGGGGCCTAGTTTTTTTAAGTGCCATCCTGTCTGCAACTGCAGTGCCACTCCAAGATGGGCCAGGTGTTTGTGCCGCACACTTGTGTCGCTTATTTTAGTCACACAGCTACCTCATTGCACCTCTTTTTCTTCTTTTCATGATGTGCTCTTTGGGGCTTATTTTTTAAATCTGCCATCCTGTTTGCCACTGCAGTGCCACTCCTAGATGGGCCAGGTGTTTGTGCCGCACACTTGTGTCGCTTAGTGTAGTCATACAGCTACCTCGGTACAACTTTTAGGCCTAAAAACAATATTGTGTGGTGTGAGGTGTTCAGAATAGACTGAAAATGAGTGGAAATTAATGTTATTGAGGTTAATAATACCGTAGGATCAAAATTACCCCCAAATTCTGTGATTTTAGCCGTTTTTATGTTTTTTTTTTTTTTAAATCATCCAGATCCAAAACCAAAACCAAGACACGAAAGGGTGGTTTTGGCAAAACCAATCCAGATCCAAAACACGAGGATGGAACCAGAACCAAAACCAAAACACAAAACACGAAAAGTGCCTTCCGCACATCTCTAATTTTTACAGAGTGTTCTGTTTGCATTTTGCTCTTTTATAATGTTACCTTAAGGAGGTGCAGCAGTGGGATGCAAAGATTGGGGTTACCCTGATACCTGCCAAACATTAGGGCAGGAGTCTTCAACCTGTGGCCCTCTAGCTGTTGTGGAAATACATAGCAATGCATGCTGGGACATGTAGTTCCACAACAGCTGGAGGGCCACATGTTGAAAACTCCCTGCGTTATGGGGATTTTTACAGGGTGTTCTGTTTGCACTTCAATATTTTTTATTGTTACCTCAGAAAATGTGTTCCAACTGTTTAAAAGCAAAGCAAACATATACAACTAATAACTTTTGAACAATTTTTATAACTGAGAAATTGTAGAAAACAAAATAAATACAAAACTGGCCCTGATGTGCTCGCCACCTATGTCATGCCCCCTCACCAAGCCTGGTGCATCATGTACAGTGACCCCCGCCCCATGATCATGCACATTCCACTCGGGGAGAAAGTTTTCCTTTTGTATCTCACATATATTATAGAGAATGCAGCAGGCTGCCACTATATCTGGCATGATTTTCAAGTCCACATCATTCCTCTTCATGAGGCAGTGCCAGCGTCCTTTTAAACGCCAAAATGCATTCTCCACTGCCATACGGGCCGAACTTAGGGCATGGGTATATTATGTCTGTTCGGGAGATGAGTGAACATGCTGGGTGTAGCCCTTCATCAGCCAGCGCTGTAACGGGTATGCTGCATCACCAATGAGGTGGACCGGGATGTCCACACCATCTACAATTACCAATTTCTGTTAATAAAATATTAATGTTTTTCCAGGGGTAAAACATGAATATTGGTTTATGGGTGAACATTAGTTTAAGGAGTAAATAATCTTACCTCTTGAGGGAAAAGCCATCCACCGAGCTTGTCCTCAGCAATATTGTATAGATTGGAGTTGGCGAGAACCCTCGCATCATGTGACCGTCCGGGCCACCCTATAAAGACATCTGTGAAACTAAAAATAAAGGTTTATTACAATTTATGCATCATCAAAAAAAAAAGCCCAAGCCTATTTCAAACACATTAGTAAAACAGTGCTTACCAGTATTTGTGGTCCACTACGGCTTGCAGGACAATGGAATGCCAACCCTTGCGATTGTAGTAGTCTGCTGGGTTGTCACGGGGGGCGATGCTGGGGACGTGGATCCCATCTATGGCACCAGCACACTGTGGATAGCCACGCTTCTTAAATCCTTTTATAGTTTCATCTAGCCGCTGTCCTTGTGGCAATAAAATAAAGCGATGGCACATGGTATCTAGCAATGCCCGCGTGATCTGGTAGACAATCTTGCAGACCGTGCCAATCCCTACTCCAAATAAACAGGAGAGTGTGCGATACTCTCCAGGGGTAGCATACCATCAGAGAGCAATAGCTAATCTGCTCGGCTCAATGGGCTTCCGGAACCTGGTGGTTTGCTTGGTGATTGTGGGGAACAGTAGTTCCAAAATGTAGTCGAATGTAGCACGAGACATCCTGAAATGTGTCATTCACTACTTCTCCAGATAAGCTAAAATGGTCTGCATGAATGCTTCTCCATGCTTGCGATCTCTCACCCACATTCTTCGGCTTGGTGTAGAGCTCATTCCGATGATAGAAATAACTGTGGATGATATCAGCACTCTCCTCCTTTTCAAATAATTGTGTCGAGAACTAGCCCTCTCAACAAAGAATTGTGCCCTCCTTCACCAGCTCAGCAGTAGGTAGCACAGGTGAGAAGCTGCATCAAGCTGTCTGTAGCAGATATAAGCAGCAAAAATCTGCAAACAGTCTGCAACTCCATGCTAGACACAGCTACTGCATCAGTCTCCATTGCTGCAATGTTGTGAGCAGGCCCCACCCCTCCCTTTTGTTTCTTTTTGTGACATAATTTTGATGAGACAGTAAAAAGTTAATTTTTAATGACATCAATAGGCTTATACAGAACTTACCCGGGTTAAGTGGAAACAGATCCGACCCGGGAATAACCCGTGTCGTAGTGCAGTGGAACGGGCTGACACGGGTTGTAGCAGAGTTAAACATCCCAGATTTGACCTGGTACTCAGGTGGAAAAGGGGTATTACACAGCTACTGCTAGCCCGCAGACCAGGGAAAGGCTAGCCAGTCCACACAGCGAGATGGAGTCGGGGGGAGTCCAGGCTAGCCACGCTGAAATGCTTTGGAGGAGTAAGTACATAATAAAGCATCTCTCACACCCACACCAGGCACACCCCACATCTTCCCCATTATAACCAACCGCGGCAGGCAGCGGCTAGTGGACATGTACAGTGCCAATGTAAAGGGTCATGTATATATAAGGGGCATACTTCAACGTCCACAGTAAATGCAGATAGATGTAGTTAGTAAGCCAAGGAGCAAGGGAGAGTGATTATTTGCTGTGCATGGATACAGACTGTATTAAGGGAGGTCGGTGGTATGCATAGCTGCTGTAAATAAGAGGCTGTATATGGAGAAAGAGGATAGTCATTTAAGCAGTCTCAGCCCAGGGGAGAGTTAATCTTATATATAGACTGAGAGGTTTTTCCAGAAATACTGCCTACTCAGGTCAACGAACAGTGATATATATACTGTCATCAGATAGAGAAACTACACCATAGAAACCACGCTGGAAAGGCTACAATAAGTAAAGGCATAGTGGTGCTAAACTCCCCACAGGGGAGACATTTCAGAAGTCTGCCACACAAATGTACTGTTAACTGCATATGAACTCACACAGACAGCATAAACAGGTAGAATGAATACATTGTGCTGATAGACTGATGATGAGCTTGATACAAATGGCAAGTATGTAGCTCTGCCTCTTGACTGTTTCCTTCAGGGTTCCAGACTAACAAGTGAGGACTATCGCAGGGCAAGTCTGTTAAAGCTGAATCGGAGGATAGTTTATAATAAAGGAACTTCTTATGGACTCTGTGTTCACGAGTTAGATAGTAGGAACATTTCTGCCAGTTCCATCAATTGGTGCTGGAGCGGAGCTCGGGGACTAAACCAAGGAACTAAGGTCAGATTTCAATCTAACCACCCAAGGAGCTGTATAAATCCTAGTGTCCTCGTCAGACTTTACGATGAATCTGGATTCATTGTTATTAATGCAAACCGTTGGTGTATGGGCCCCAACAAGTGCACTAAAGGATTAAGAGTACCCGGGTCACTCTAACTTAGTAATGTGATGTGCAGCATTTTATTGTATAGGCCAATTGTGAGGGGGATTAATGGTGTATATATATATGTATATATATATATATATATATATAAAACTCATGTCAGTCTGGCACTCCCTTCAACGAAAAACATCACTTGCACCGGTGCCTTCATAAAGAAAGAGATACAGTCCCGGAGATGCGGCACTCTGGTTCACTTAACAAGCAACAGGCGGGTGTGGACTCCCAGTATGTGTCAACGTTTCAATATTTATTTATATTGTCATCAGGATACAAAAAGATCCTGATGACAATATAAATAAATATTGAAACGTTGACACATACTGGGAGTCCACAACCGCCTGTTGCTTGTTAAGTGAACCAGAGTGCCGCATCTCCGGGACTGTATATATATATATATATATATATACATGAGTTAACATTGATGTATAGGTATCCTAGGATAGATAACACACAGGTGGAGGGCTTACCCAAGCAAGCCTTAATATTCTCGCCTTTTACCCTAGCTTGGGTGGAGGCACATTCATGCATTGTAATTACCCTATATTAGGTAAGAGTGGGTTACACAAGCAAAAACAAAACATTTGGAACAGGCAATTAAAATAAAGCATAAAATAAAAATAAAAAAGTTTTACTCATTTTGTCGTTGCAACAGACATGGGCCTTCATTCCGAGTTGTTCGCTCGCTAGCTGTTTTTAGCAGCTTTGCACACGCTAAGCCGCCGCCTACTGGGAGTGAATCTTAGCTTAGCAGAATTACGAACGAAAGATTCGCAAAACTGCGAATAGAAATTTCTTTGCAGTTTCTGAGTAGCTCGGGACTTACTCTGCCACTGCGATCAGTTCAGTCAGTTTCGTTCCTGGTTTGACATCACAAACCCACCCAGCGTTCGCCCAGACACTCCCCCGTTTCTCCAGCCACTACCGCGTTTTTCCCAGAAACTGCAGCGTTTTTCAGCACACACCCATAAAACGTCCAGTTTCCGCCCAGAAACACCCACTTCCTGTTAATCACACTACAATCACCAGAACTATGAAAATTCCTCGTTATGCCGTGAGTAAAATACCTAACTTTTGTGTAAAATAACTAAGCGCATGCGCTCTGCGAACATTGTGCATGCGCAGTTTGCGACAAATCGCTCCATTGCGAAAACCACTAACGAGCGAACAACTCGGAATGAGGGCCATGGAGTGCAGGTTGGTCCTATGAGAGCCAAGTTAAATGAAGGATTGGGTGACTGTATGTACAATTAGTATATACTGTACACAGTGGCATCACAAGGGGGGTGCAGGGGGTGCGACTCGCACCTGGCTGTCACCCACAAGGGGTGGCACCACAGTGCTGGCTCCTGTTCAGTGACAGGAGCCGGGTGCTGCACTGTAACATTACTAGCAGCAACCTGGCTTCTGTAACCCAGTAGAAGCCGGCACTGCAGGCACATTAGTCTCCGGGGGCAGGCCGCATCTCACGGAACCTGGAGTGATGAAAACTGGGGTCAGGATGCTTAGCTCCGCCCCCTCCTAAGAAGCCATGCTCCATCTGAGAAGCCACACCCACTTTGCACCCGCGACAGCAGTGGGTGTTTGCCAGGTGAGTGACGACTCTGACTGTATGGTTATAATTTCTTATATTGTACTGTATATGTGTATAACCTTTTTACTAATGACACTGGCTGCTAGCAAATGTAACCAGACAACTTCTGCATGGGGACCTGGACAGGGACAGTCAGTTAAGTGAGAATGGTCAGGACCTGACAAAATAATGGGTATTCAAATATCAGTGCCGTAACTAGGTGTGTGCCAATGGTGCCTTGCCCACAGCACACATGCACTGAAGGTGCACCATCGGCAGCACCCCCCTGCCCGCACGGCCGCAGTCACTCAGTACTCACTGTCCACTTGTTCAGCGCTGCCATCTGCCTCCCACCAGCCGCCGGAGCCGCCCCCACTGCTGCAATCTTAGGTCTCTGAGCAGGGCCAAAGCCGCAGCCACTGCTCACTGTTCAGCACTGTTACCTGACTCCCACCAGCTGCCGCAGTGGGCTCTGAGCACCACATTCCCCCACCACACTGCTGCGATATTTGGTCTCCGAGTCCTGCTGATGCCTGCCTCCCGCTGCCGCCTCTGCAGAGGACTCAGGAGTATGCTGCAGCCGCCAGCTCCTGGGTCTCTGCCTCCTTTGCCATTAACAGCTTGCAGGTGAGGATGAGTAAAACTCTCTCTCTCTCTCTCTCTCTCCCTCTCCCTCCCATAAAATGGGGACTGCCTGCCATAATGTGTAAATAAAAAGGGGGACTGCCTGCCATAATGTGTAAAAAAAAGGGGGACTGCCTGCCATGATGTATAATAAAGGGGGACTGTCTGCCATGATGTGTAAAAATGGGGACTGCCTGCCATGATGTGTAAACATGTGGACTGCCTGCCATAATGTGTAAAAAATGGGGCCTGCCTGCCATAATGTGTAAAAAAGGGGGACTGCCTGCCAAAATGTATAAAAAAGGGGACTGTCTGCCATGATGTGTAAAAATGGGGACTGCCTGCCATGATATGTGAAAAAGGGGGACTGTCTGCCATGATGTGTAAAAATGGGGACTGCCTGCCATGATGTGTAAAAAAGGGGGATTGCCTGCCATAATGTGTAAAAAAGGGGGACTGCCTGCCATAATGTGTAATAAAAAAGGGGGACACTGCCTAGCTAATGTGTAAAAAGGGGGACTCCGCTGCTGTAATGTGTAATAAAAAGGGGGACTCTGCCTGCTGTAATGTGTAAAAGGGGGACTCTGCCTGCCGTAATTTGTAAAAGGGAGCTCTACCTGCCTAATGTGTATAAGGGGGACTCTGCCTGCCGTATTGTGTAAATTGGAGCTATGCTTGCCGTAATGTGTAAAAGGGAGCTCTGTGGCCACACCCCTTCCCCATGAAGCCATGCCGTGCTGTATTAAAGTGAGCTCTGCCTGCCGTAATGCATAAAAGTGAGCCCTGCCTGTCGTAATTTGTAAAAGGGAGCTCTACCTGCCTAATGTGTAAAAGGGGCACTCTGCCTGCCGTATTGTGTAAATTGGAGCTATGCCTGCCGTAATGTGTAAAAGGGAGCTCTGTGGCCACACCCCTTCCCCATGAAGCCACGCCGTGCTGTATTAAAGTGATCTCTGCCTGCCGTAATGAATAAAAGTGAGCTCTGCCTGCCGTAATTTGTAAAAGGGAGCTCTACCTGCCTAATGTGTAAAAGGGGGACTCTGCCTGCCATAATTTGTAAAAGGGAGCTCTACCTGCCTAACGTGTAAAAGGGGGACTCTGCCTGCTGTATTGTGTAAATTGGAGCTATGCCTGCTGTAATGTGTAAAAGGGAGCTCTGTGGCCACGCCCCTTCCCCATGAAGCCACGCACCTATATTTTTGACACGCGCCTGTCAAATATACAGTATGTCATACTGTAATAATTTTGAAGGAAGATTATTCTAGACCCTCCAGGATAACAGGAATTAAATAATTCTGTCATACCAACATCTTTCACTTAGAAAAGAATTACATAGAATTACTGTTGAAATTTCAAATAGATACTTAGTATTTTTGTTATTGTTGTCATTTTTCACTATAAAAACATGGGTATCCACACAATGTTGTTAAAATGACCCTATTGAATACTATAAAATACTGATGAGACTTACATCAAAATAACCACAGTTTGAACACAGAGCACACCCACATGGGGTCCAGTCTAATTAAAGGTAATAAAAGTACACAATAGCAACAGCAGGGTAAATAGCAATACATGTAACATCATAATTAGCTCTATATATTACATGAGGGTTATTTGATCAGACAATCTCTGGAGAATACATTCAGAAACAAGGTTATTAAATCCTTATATCAAGTGAATAGGTTTGGAGGTTACAACCACTACAGTACTAGCTAAGAAAGATGATTACATGAATAGTGAATACTGGCATATTGCCTGAAGACAGTGGAGTTATGGGAGTTATACCAGAGATCTTAAAAGCATAATAAAAAGAAAACAAAAGTATATGCACAAATCCATGGGCCTCAAATAAAAGAATACACCTATTCACACAAACACACATAATATTAAAATAATGCTAATTGGAGGATTTAGACAGAATAGCACAGCCAGTAATTTTAATAACCTAATAATTTTCTTGTGTTATACTTAAGTTCTATTTCTCTTTTTAAATTATTTTGCTAATATAAGGGGTGATTCAGCATGAATCACAATGGTGCTGAAATCGCTATTGAGCGATTTCAGCACCTGCGCGCATGCGTGCACCCCGGTGCGCACATGTGCAAGGTCTTAAACTGTGTTATCTTTAGAATGCAGTCTAAGACTTGGCGGGGGGCGGTGATGGTGCATCAGCGCCGCGTTTTAATGGCATCGGTGCATCATTTGGGGGTCGCGGGCCGGACAATGTAGGAGCGTCCGGATCATTTGCTGGGCGGACCGCTGTGGCTGCAGTACATCACATGCAGCCACTGTGAACTAAAAGATGGCGGCTAGCCGTCTGCCTTCGCAGCTAGCATCCGAATGTAGCGGACTACCCTTATCATGTGAGCGCTTCGCTGCATAGCAAAGCGCTTTCATGTTAGCAGGGTTGTAAAGGGTTGTATTTGTGCAATTTTTCGTACAACTACAACCCATGCTGAATTATGCCCATAATCCATTATATTTGAGCCAATGATATTATTTCTACATGTCCTTTACCTTAACAGTAATAAAAAGTTATGCCAGAACTATTATAAAGGAAGGAAAGTTATGGGTATTATTTTTAAGATATGACTAATATAGCTTAAAGATTTCGAATGAAGATCATGAGTGCACCAAATAGGAAAGACTCACCTCTTTCTGTTTTTGTATTTCTCAAGGCTTCTAACAGTATGAGTCACTGTAGCACTCTTTTTTTCTACCTTTTTAAACATGGAAAATATCCTTTCTTTGATGGCCAAATTGTCTATAAATTGACACAGGGCAGCTAAGATTAATCGATTTGTAAAACCCTTGGCTGCCAATGAAATGAGTAATATGAGCATTACTTACCAACATTTGAAAAACATTTCTAAGGACACTTCGCTGCTGGACAGCTACAAGTAGGCATGTTAAAGGCAATACAGTCTAGGCAGATCTTGACAAGTATAAGTTTTTATACCACTTTTAGACTTACTGTATGACTAAACTGCAGGGTCTATCAGCGTCAAATTTCCAGGTATCAGCCCAGAACTGGTAAAAAGCAGAGTCAGGGACCTAGGACTTCTTCCCGGGTAGTTTACTTTCAGACATACTATACAAAAATCCTGGGTTCACACACATTCACATACAGAAAAACAGTATTTTCATGTATGTGTGACAGGGATATGATGTGTGGTGAGGTCAATGGCTGGGTCAGCAAATACTGTATAGGAACCCAATGGACATACAAAGGAGCATCAGTATATACTGTTCTTCGTTGCTATACATAAAACTTTCTTTGCTAATTCATATTTCTCCTTTATGAAGTATGCATGTGTCATTCTCATGAAGTTATCTATAAATGTCACAAAGTAGGTGACATTACTTCCACTGGTCCACACAAGTCCAATTGTACTATTTCAAGTGGTGCTTTAACATAGAAACATAGAATTTGATGGTAGATACAGTAAGAACCATTTGGCCATTTAGTCTGCCCCTTTTTAATCTTTTGGTAAACTCAACTCTATTTATATATACCCTATAGCTCTATTGGTTAACTTTGGAAATGGTTGATTACTGTGTTTCCCAAATATGCAGCTTTCACACACAGGTTTCGCTGTGTTATTTACGGTGCCAAATTTCCACTGACCCTGTATCATTGTTTAGCAGTGCTGTGTATCAAGGACATACAAATTAGAGATGAGCGGGTTCGGTTCTCAGAGAACCGAACCCTACCGGACTTCATGCTCTGAGCCCGGTTCCGAGTCAGGCTCGGGTTTTCCCGCCTGACTTGGAAACCCGAACGAGGCAAAACGTCATCATCCTGCTGTCGGATTCTCGCGGGATTTGGATACCATATAAGGAGCCGGGTGTTGCGCCCATTTTCACTCCAGTCTCGGAGAGTGTATTGAGAGGACATGTCTTCAGTGTTCAGTGTCTGTGGGGGCGGGAAAGTGGGGTGGCGAGTCTTGTGCTGTGTTGTGCTGCTCAGTCCAGTCCAATGTAGTCAGTGTATTGTGCTGCATCAGTCCAGCCAGTCACAGTGTTGGTGTCCTCTGCTGCTATATGTCCCCAGTGCTGCTGGCTTGCATGTTTGCTGTGTTGTCCTGCATTAGACCAGGGGAAGTGCATCAGCCCAGTGACCAGTCACATTGGTGGTGTCCTCTGGTGTCCTCTGCTGCCATATATCCAGTTTAACAGTATAAGTCCCTTTCAGTGGTGCTGTGTTGTCCTGCATTAGACCAGGGGAAGTGTCTTGTGCAGCATCAGTCCAGTGACCAGTCACAGTGGTGGTGTCCTCTGCTGCCATATATCCAGTGTAGCTGTATAAGTCCCGTTCAGTGGTGCTGTGTAGTGCTGCATCAGACCAGTGGTAGTGTCCTGTCCATCAGTCATATCAGTGACAAAGCAGTCACAGTGGTATACGCTGCTGCTATATGTCCACTGCTGCCGTATAATAATAATAATAACAATAACAACAACAACAAGTCCCTTACAGTGTTGTTGTGTTGTGCTGCATCAGACCTGTGGTAGTTTCCTGTCCATCAGTCATTCCACTGATGAGGCAGTCACAGTGGTATACGCTGCTGCTATATGTCCACTGCTACAGTATTATAATAATTATAACAACCACAAGTCTCTTACAGTGTTGTTGTGTTGTGTTGCATCAGACCAGTGGCAGTGTCCTGTCCATCAGTCATTCCAGTCATTCCTGTGCCACATATTGTCTTATATAACGCCCAAAAAATAATGGAGAACAAAAATTTGGAGGATAAAATAGGAAAAGATCAAGAACCACTTCCTTCTAGTGCTGAAGCTGCTGCCACTAGCCATGACATAGACGATGAAATGCCATCAACATCGTCTGCCAAGGACGATGCCCAATGTGATAGTAGATGGCATGTAAAATCCAAAAAGCCAAAGTTCAGTAAAAAGACCTAAAAAAAGAAATTTAAATGGTGTGAGGGGAAACGTAAACTTGCCAATATGCCATTTACGACACGGAGTGGCAAGGAATGGCTGAGGCCCTGAACTATGTTCATGGCTAGTGGTTCAGCTTCACATGACGATGGAAGCCCTCATCCTCCCACTACAAAAATTAAAAGCGTTACGCTGGAGAGAGCACAGAAAAGAACTGTGTGTTCTGAGATGGTATCACAAATCCCCAAGGAGAGTCCAAGTGTGTCGGCGGTTACGATGCCTGACCTTCCCAACACTGGACAGAAAATGGTGGCTCCTTCTACCATTTGCACACCCCCTGCAAGTGCTGGAAGGAGCACCCAAAGTCCAGTTCCTGATATTGAAAATGAAGATGTCACTGTTGAAGTACACCAGGATGAGGATATGGGTGTTGCTGGTGCTGAGGAGGAAGTTGACGATGAGGATTTTGATGGTGATGTGGTTTGTTTAAGTCAGGCACCGGGGGAGACACCTGTTGTCCATGGGATGAATAAGCCCATTGTGATGCCTGGGCAAACTATTGAAAAAGCCAGCCCTTCAGTGTGGAATTATTTCTCCACAAATCCAGACAACAGGTGTCAAGCCATCTGTTGCCTCTGTAAATCTGTAATAACTAGGGGTAAGGATGTTAACCACCTAGGAACATCCTACCTTATGCGTCACCTGCTGCACATTCATCAGAAGTCAGTGTCAAGTTGTGAAACTTTGGGTAAGAGCGTAAGCAGTCCACTGACACCTAAATCCCTTCTTCCTCCTGTACCCAAGCTCCTGCAAGCTACACCACCAACTCCCTCAACGTCAACTTCCTCCTCAGTCAGGAATGTCAGTAGTCCTGCAAGCCATGTCACTGTCAAGACTGAGGAGTCCTCTCCTAACTGGGATTCCTCCAGAGGATCCTTGAGTGGTACGTCTGCTGTTGCTGCCGCCGCTGCTGTTGTTGCTGCTGGGAGTCGACCGTCATCCCAGAGGGGAAGTTGGAAGACCACTTGTACTACTTTCAGTAAGGAACTGACTGTCCAACAGTCCTTTGTGAGGAAGATGAAATATGACTGCAGTCATCCTTTTGCAAAGCGGATAACTGAGGCCTTGACAGCTGTGTTGGTGTTAGACGTGCATCCGGTATCCACTATTAGTTCAGTGGGACTTAGAGAATTGTTTGAGGTACTGTGTCCCTGGTATCGAATCTCATCTAGGTTCCACTTCTCTAAGCAGGCGATACCGAGAATGTACACAGACATCAGAAAAAGAGTCACCAGTGTCCTACAACATGTGGACAAGTGGAACAGGGCAGACTAAGGACTATATGACTGTAACAGCCCACTGGATAGATGTATGGCCTCCCGCAGCGACAACAGCAGCGGCACCAGTAGCAGCATCTCGCAAATGCCAACTCGTTCCTAGGCAGGCTACTCTATGTATCACCACTTTCCGTAAGAGGCACACAGCTGACAACCTGTTACGGAAACTGAGGAACATCATTGCAGAATTGCTTACCCCAATTGGAATCTCCTGGGGAGAGTCCCATGTTTTGCACATACAATTAATTTGGTGGTGCAGAATTTTTTTTAAAACGACAGGGGTGTGCAGGAGATGCTGTCGGTGGCCCGAAAAATTGCAGGCCACTTTCGGCAATCAGCAACCTGCCCTGCCATCAACTGAAGCAAGAGGTGGTAACGAGGTGGAATTCAACACTCTATATGCTTCAGAGGATGGAGGAGCAGCAAAAGGCCATTCAAGCTTGTACATCAACCTACGATATAGGCAAAGGAGGGGAAATGCACCTGACTCAAGCGCAGTGGAGAATGATTTCCATCTTGTGCAAGGTTCTCCAACCCTTCGAACTTGCCACACGTGAAGTCAGTTCAGACACTGCCAGCTTGAGTCAGGTCATTCCCCTCATCAGGCTTTTGCAGAAGCAGCTGGAGAAATTGAAGGAGGAGCTAAGACGGAGCGATTCCGCAAAGTATGTGGAACTTGTGGATGGAGCCCTTCATTCGCTTTGCCAGGATTCAAGGGTGGTCAATCTGTTGAAATCAGAGCACTACATTTTGGCCACCGTGCTCGATCCTAGGTTTAAAGGCTACGTTGTATCTCTCTTTCCGGCAGACACAAGTCTGCAGAGGTGCAAAGACCTGCTGGTGAGTAAATTGTCAATTCAAGCGAAGCATGACCCATCAACAGTTCATCCTTCAATTTCTCCCACCACTGGGTCTGCGAGGAAAAGGATAACATTTCCTAGCCCACCCGCTGGCGGTGATGCACGGCAGTCAGGAGTGATAGCTGACATCTGGTCCGGACTGAAGGACATGCCAACAATTACTGACATATCTACTGTCACTGCATATGATTCTGTCACCATTGAAAGAATGGTGGAGGATTTTACGAGAGACAGCATCCAAGTAGGCATGTCAGAAAGTTCGTACGTATACTGGCAGGAAAAAGAGGCAATTTGGATGCCCTTGCACAAACTGGCTTTATTTTACCTAAGTTGTCCCCCCTCCAGTGTGTACTCCGAAAGAGTGTTTAGTGTAGCCGGTAACCTTGTCAGTGATCGGCGTAGGAAGTTACTTCCACTAAATGTAGAGAAGATGATGTTCATCAAAATAAATTATAATTTCCTCCGGGAAGACCTTTACCAGCAATTGCCTCCAGAAAGTACACAGGGACCTGTGATGATGAGGAGGATGTACACAGTGAAAGGGGTGAGGAATCGGAGGATGAGGATGAGGTCGACATCTTGCCTCTGTAGAGCCAGTTTGTGCAAGGAGAGATTGATTGCTTCTTTTTTGGTGGGGGCCCAAACAAACCAGTAATTTCAGCCACAGTCGTGCGTCAGACCCTGTCGCCGAAATTATTGGTTTGTTAAAGTGTGCATGTCCTGTTTATACAACATAAGGGTGGGTGGGAGGGCCCAAGGACAATTCCAGCTTGCACCTCTTTATCTTCTTTGCGTTATGTGCTGTTTGGAGACTAGTTTTTTTAAGTGCCATCCTGTCTGCAGTGCCACTCCTTGATGGGCCAGGTGTTTGTGCCGCACACTTGTGTCACTTAGCTTAGTCATACAGCTACCTCATTGCGCCTCTGTTTCTTCTTTGCATCATGTGCTGTTTGGGGCCTATTTTTTAATACTGCCATCTTGTCTGACACTGTAGTGCCACTCCTAGATGGGCCAGGTTTTTGTGCCGTGCTCTTGTGTTGCTTAGCTTAGTCATCCAGCTACCTCATTGCACCTTTTTTTCTTCTTTGCATCATGTGCTGTTTGGGGCCTAGTTTTTAAATCTGCCATCCTGTCTGACACTGCAATGCCACTCCTAGATGGGCCAGGTGTTTGTGCCGCCCACTTGTGTCGCTTATCTTAGTCATACAGCCACCTTGGTGCAACCTTTTGGCCTAAAAACAATATTGTGAGGTGTTCAGAAATGAGTAAAAATTAATGTTATTGAGGTTAATAATACCATAGGATCAAAATTACCCCCAAATTCTGTGATGTTAGCTGTTTTTATGTTTTTTTCAAAAATCATCCAGATCCAAAACCAAAACCAAAATACAAAAGTGTGGTTTTGGCAAAACCAAGCCAAAACCAAAACACAAAAGTGAAATTAGAATCAAAACCAAAACACAAAACACGAAAAATGCCAGCCGCACATCTCTAATAAAAATGTTGGTTTCTTGTGCACATAACAATATTTGTCCCATTTCTGTTTCACACAATGCACGTTCCACTTGAAAATTTTACTCTGTTGTCTCTTTGCTCCTAGACAGGGCCGTAGCTATGTGTGTGCCAAGTGGGCTTGGCACACAGCGCAGTTGCCCTGAGGGCGCACGGCCAGCGGCATGTAATGAGTCAAATTGACTCATTACATGCCGCCTCTGCTGTGTGCGCCGTGCGCCGCGCTGGAGGGAGAAGAGACCAGCGCCGAGCAGCGGACAAGGAGGAGGAGGGAGGGGGAGCAGGGAGCCGCAGCAGCGCTATTTCATTGGTAGTAAGCGCCGCTGCAGCATCCCCCTCTCCTTCTGGTAATTTCAACTTTAAACTTGTCATTTATTTTGTACGCTCTGGACATGGCTACTACTAACAAATGCACAGAAACATTTTTTAAAGCTATGTCTGCAAATGCTAGGAGCTTAGGAGACAAAATTCCAGAGCTAATTGCGATAATGACAAGGGATAACCTGGATTTTGTGGCTATTACAGAGTCTTGGTGCAATGAGAATCATGACTGGGACTTAACTATACCAGGATACAATTTATTTAGGAAAGATAGAATAGGAAGAATAGGAGGAGGGGTAGCAATGTATGTGAAAAAAAGCATAAATGCCACTTTAATACAAAATATTGAAGCCAAAACTGAGGCCCTTTGGGTCACCATAGAAACTGGGAAGAAGGACATTATTCGCATTGGGGTGATCTATAGACCACCAGGCCAGGGGCAGGATTTGGACAGGAACCTATTGTTGGACATCTCTAAAATGGCTTTTAAGGGAGAAGTCATAATCATGGGAGACTTTAATTTACCTGATGTAAATTGGGAGGGGTCTTTTGCAAGTTCAGCTACAAGTGGCAAATTTCTACATTCCTTACAGGGAGCATCTCTCAAGCAATTGGTGAGGGAGCCCACTCGCAAAGACTCAATATTAGATCTAATTCTTACAAATGGTGATAGAATATCTGATATATATGTGGGTGAGCACCTGGGATCCAGTGATCATCAAGCAGTATGGTTTAGTATAAAGACAGGATCCAACTCCTCTCACACAAAAACAAAGGTGTTGGATTTTAGAAATGCAGACTTTGCAAAAATGGGGAGATGTTTAAGTGATTCATTGGCAGACTGGAGGAACTTGGAAGGGGTGCAGGAGAGGTGGAAAAAAATTAAAAGTGCATTACTAAGTGTAACAGACCTTTGTATCAAAATGGTTAGGAAAAGCACCAGGAAAAGGAAGCCAGTGTGGTTCACAAAAGTAGTATCAACTAGTGTGAAAGCAAAAAAGATGGCTTTTAGGAAATACAAACAGACTCAAAATAATAACGACAAAGAGGAGTATCTGGACAGACGGAAGGATGCTAAGAAAGTGATCAGACGTGCAAAGGCAGAAGCTGAGGAGAAAATGGCCCAGTCAGTAGATAAAGGGGGCAAAACTTTTTTTAAGTATATAAGTGAAAGGAGAAAATCAAATGGAGGAATAATAAGACTTAAGACAGAGAGTGGGCATTTGGTGGAGGGAGACAAGGCAATAGCAGATCACCTAAATAATTATTTTTGCTCAGTATTTACTACAGAAGAAGGGATGGGGCCACAGTTAAATTGCAAGGACATTCATAAAAATAAGGTAGATGAAAATACATTTACAGAGGAGAAGGTCCTAACAGAACTTTCAAAACTAAAAGTGGATAAATCAATGGGACCAGATGGAATACACCCAAGGATACTCAAAGAGCTAAAAGATGTCCTGGTTACACCTTTAACAGAATTATTTAACCAGTCACTAAATACAGGTGATATTCCAGAGGACTGGAAAAGAGCAAATGTAGTTCCACTGCACAAAAGTGGAAGCAAGGAAGAAGCAAGTAACTACAGACCAGTAAGCCTTACATCAGTAGTAGGGAAAGTAATGGAAAAACTATTAAAAGAAAGAGTAGTGGAATATCTTAAATCAAACAACTTACAGGATCCAAAACAGCATGGATTTACTGGTGGGAGATCATGCCAAACAAATCTTATTGACTTTTTTGACTCTGTGATGAAAATAATAGATCAAGGGGGAGCTGTAGATGTAGCATATCTAGACTTTAGTAAGGCATTTGACACTGTCCCACATCACAGACTGCTAAATAAACTTGAAAGCCTGGGGGTGGATTATAAATTAGTGAAATGGATAAGAACCTGGTTGCAGGATAGGAAACAGACAGTTGTAGTTAATGGAGTGCAATCTATGGAGGGAAATGTTACCAGTGGAGTACCCCAGGGATCTGTACTTGGTCCAGTTCTCTTTAATATCTTTGTTGGTGACATTGCAGATGGTATTGAAGGGAAGATATGCCTTTTTGCAGATGATACAAAGATATGCAACAGGGTAGACACACCGGGAGGGGTCAAACAAATGATTGATGACCTAGTTAGGCTTGAGAAATGGTCAAGAACGTGGCAACTACAGTTTAATGCTAAAAAATGCAAAATCATGCACTTGGGTCTCAAAAACCCAAAGGCTAAGTATAGTATCAAGGGTACTATAATGGAAACTACTGAGGAGGAAAGAGATTTAGGAGTCACTATTTCAAGTGACTTGAAGGCAGGAAAGCAATGCAACAAAGCAATGAGAAAGGCAAGTCAGATGCTTGGTTGCATAGGGAGAGGAATCAGTAGCAGGAAAAAAGAAGTGATAATGCCACTGTATCGGTCATTGGTAAGGCCCCATCTGGAATACTGTGTCCAGTTCTGGAGACCCTATCTCCAGAAGGATATAAATACATTAGAGAGTGTACAAAGAAGGGCAACTAAAATGGTGCATGGCCTACATCACAAAACTTACCCGGAAAGGCTAAAAGATCTTAACATGTATAGTTTGGAGGAGAGAAGGGAAAGGGGAGACATGATAGAAACTTTCAAATATATAAAGGGTCTTAACAAAGTTCAGGAGGGAAACATTCTTCAAAGGAAAAGAAGCATTAGAACTCGAGGGCATACATTGAGACTGGAGGGGGGGAGGTTCAGGGGAAATTTAAGGAAAAATTACTTCACAGAAAGGGTAGTGGATAAGTGGAATAGCCTCCCATCAGAGGTGGTAGAGGCTAAGACTGTAGGGCAATTTAAAAATGCTTGGGACAGGCATATGAATATCCTTACAAAGAATCAAGGTTAAAAAAGGGTTGAGATTGCCTAAAGGATAAAATAAAAAAGGGGCAGACTAGATGGGCCAAGTGGTTCTTATCTGCCGTCAAATTCTATGTTTCTATGTTTCTATGTTTCTGTATTGGCTGCCCGGCGCTGCTATGGATGCTGGGATGCGGTTCCTTCATCCCAGCATCCACCGCAGCGCCAGGCAGCCAATACAGAAGGAGAGGGGGATGCTGCAGCGGCGCTTACTACCAATGAAATAGCGCTGCTGCGGCTCCCTGCTCCCCCTCCCTCCTCCTCCTTCTCACCTCACTGCCTGCACCGAGAGGGAGATGCCAGCACGAGGAGCCTGTCAGCGGGGAGAAGGTAAGTATGTCCCTCTCTCTCTCTCTTTCTCTCTCTCTCTCTCTCTCTCAGGGGGACACCGTCTGCCGCAATGTGTAAAAAGGGGGCCTGGCTGCCGCAATGTGTAAAAAGGGGTCCTGGCTGCCGCAATGTGTAAAAAGGGGTCCTGGCTGCCGCAATGTGTAAAAAGGGGTCCTGGCTGCCGCAATGTGTAAAAAGGGGGACTGTCTGCTGTAATGTGTAAAAAGAGGGATGCTGTCTGCTGTAATGTATAAAAGGGGCTCTACCTGGTGTAGTAGCGCTACTGTGCAGCGTAATTTGAATAATGTAGACCACTGTGCACCGTAGTATGAATTGCTATTATTTTGTGGCCACGCCCCTTCCCCGTGAAGCCACGCCTCTATAAATTTTGCGCGCCTACGGCGTGCACTGCCCCTATCTTACATGGGGGGGCGCCACTGTCGTTTCTTGCACACAGCGCTAAAATGCCTAGTTACGGCACTGCTCCTAGACACTGATAGCAACAAGATTTGTTCCCATTTCTTTGCTTTACTTGTCCCAACTTTTGAGGAGGTCAACGTTTCATTGCAAATCCCTTTGCTTGTGATAGGTTCATACTCAGCAGTGGCTCCAACTTACATATTGTAGGGAGGGTGCCGCTACCTTCATGACCAGAGATGAGCCAGCCAGCCAGGCTGAGGTCCTGGAACCTGCTGAATGGATTTGGCAGGTACCGTGACCAGGACATGCGCAGATGCCACTATGTGACTGTATGCACAAGCCCCCGGCTTCTATGGACTGCACTGTCTGCAGGCCATAGAAGCTGAATTGAGCTGCATGAAAGTCACTGGGTGGCTTCCTACAGGAAGTCAGATCTCTGCTTATTGCTGCATGGTCTGGCAGTCCCTGAGGGGGGAAACATCTCCCAATGGGAATGCCTTGTGTGTCTGTAACTGCCAGTCACAGTGAATCCAGTGCAGTCACGGACTGCATCTGGCTTCACTGATGCCTAGCTGAGTGGTGGATTTCACCTAGGGGGCTGCAATCCTGCAGCCCATAGGTAAAATCCATCACTGGTCATACACATTTATCTTGGTGAACCATTCCTCATTGCAGCTGAAATGTCTTGGTAAATCTGAATCAATGGAGCAGATGTATTAACATGGAAAGGGTATAAGGAAGTGATAAACCAGTGATAAGTGCAAGGTGATAAAAGCACCAGCCAGTCAGCTCCTAACTGTCAATTTGCATATTGGAGCTGATTGGCTGGTGCATTTATCACCTTGCACTTATCACTGGTTTATTACTTCCTTATGCCTTCTCAAGGTTAATGCATCTGCCCGAATATACCAAGAGTTTTTTCTGTTATTACCTGTTACACTCAGGGCTGACTGATCCATGTCATCACATTTCTGTCTGTGCACAGGATTCAGAGATGTAAATACAGAGAGAGGCTGCAGGGAGTAGGGACAGAGAGAGGCTGCAGGGACATAGGGACAGAGAGAGGCAGCAGGGATGTAGAGACAGAGAGAGGCAACAGTGAGTAGGGACTGAGAGAGGCAGCAAGGACAGAGAGAGGCAGCAGGGATATAGGGACAGAAACAGGCAGCAGGGACATAGGGACAGAGAGAGGCATCAGGAGAGAGGACGCAAGGAGAAGGGACAACAGAGAGGCAGCAGGGAGTAGGTACAGAGAGAGGCAGCAGTTACATACTGCACCTCCATAGTGCAGTCCATGGGGAGCACCCATGTACCACCAAAGGGACCAGCAAAACCCCACCCTACCACCCTCATCCCCCCGCGTACCTGCAAAAGGAACACTCCCAGCTCCTCCATGGACTCTCTCTTCATTGGACACTTTTTTCATTGGACACTGTCAGCCTGGGCAGGTGTCCAGGGGGCAATCAGGGAGCAGAGGATGAGAGCAGGTGGAGGACAGCACTCTACTCCAGCCTCACGGCTCTCTGCAGCTGAACTACTGCAGTTCTGGTGTCGACAGGATGGAGGAGGGGTGGCCATTGTGGGCCAGGGATGCTGCTGGGAAGGGAGCGTGTTGCGCACCCACTGCTTGTGGGGGGCACCTGCAGCCGTTCTTTGTGGGGAAGGAACCACAGGCCTTAGAGTTGACTGGGTGCAGGGGGAGCTGCGGGCCCCAGAAACATCTCGGGCCTCATAGTAGCTGCACCCCCTGCACCCTCGGTAGTTATGCCCCTGCCCATAAGGAGAGTAGTGGGTTGGATTTTAGGAAATGATCCAAAAAAGAGATCAGTATGATTTATATCATGTCATATGGTATTGCCAGGGATGCAGAGTTAATTGAAAATTTCCCAGCTAACTCATAATATCTAGGGAAAAGATCTAAATGGTGTGAACAGGTTATAGCCATGTGGACAGCTTTCAGTGAAGAAGATGTGATAGTCATGGGAACTGCATACAGCAACACGCAGGGGTTGGTATTGGGATACTGGCATTTGGGATCCTGTATGTCACCATACCAATCCCTGGATCCCGGTCTACAGAATGCCAGTATGGCGGCAAGTGCAACGAAGCCCCTTGCTGGCTCAGTGGCTTGTTGCACTTTCCACAGGATCTATTGCCACTCAATGGGTGTTGTGTACACCCATGAGTGGGAATAGTCCCTGTTAGTCAGCATGCCGACTGGCGGCTCTCCAGCACTTAGAATTTTGGTGTCGGTATAGTGACCGGTCACATGACTACGTCCCACACACAGATATGGTGCAGCTCACAGTTGGGAAGACAGTGTACATTGCTGAAATCCACTGCAGGAAGAGGGGAGTTTCAGGAGTGAGACCGGCAGTGGAAGTCAGGCTCTCAGAGGACAGTGAAGGGTCAATACAAAAGATGGCTGCAGTGATGCGAGTCACTGATACTGAGTTGCCTCTATTTTCAAGAATGATAAGGAGAATGACAATATGTCTTGCAGTGTTCAGAGTGGGCGAAAATCGCTTGTGGGAAATGGAAGGTTTCCAGTGTGCAGAGAAGGCTTTTCAGGTAACTTATAATGGTAGGAACCCAGTGGTAAATGACTTGGCTCTGGCATGTTAAATAAGTTGCTGACAGTAGTAATTTAAGCAATTTAGACATACGGGGGAAATTTTTAAAATTTTGGAGAGCGAAAAAGTGAAGTAAAGTACCAACTAATCAGTTCCTACAATTTTTTAAACACAGCCTGCAAAATAACAGGAGCTGATTGGTTGATACTTTATCTCTATCTACTTTAACTCTTTCCAAGCTTTGACAAATCTACCCTTCAGAACACTAACAGAGTGCTTGATTCAGAGATAGATGCTGTAATACAGCCCCTCAGTCTTTGTACACAGCAGCTGCGCTAAAAAATTCTAATGCCATAGAAGGCATCCTGTGATCTACTGCTGTGTCTGAAGATGCAGTAACGGATCACTCTGCATCAACATCGGTCATCTGAGTAAACTTCAGGTTACTCAGGATGAGCAGGGAATCCAGGCTGCTGAAACTAGTGAAGATGCGTCCAAGGATGTAGCATCTGGTTTCAACACCTCTTGAAAACAGGACAGATACGCCCCCATTTTCTGAAACCCCTTTCCTGCATCCAAACAACCGCAGCATGTCAATCATGTTGAACCTTAGGGAGTACTGCAGAAAGAGATCTGCATCTTTGGCATCTATGATACGCTCCTGATTGCTATTTGTTTTTTAGCATTGTCAACAACAAAATATTTGTATTTATTTGAACTTAATTAGTACTATACTTTATTTTGAATTTGTGCAGTTATTGTACTTTATAAGGGAAATACATTTTGACAATTCATTAATAACAGTGTCCAGACACAGATTGTCTTATGCATTTGACATTTCATTAAAGTATTATATTCTGGGGTTCGTGGCCTAGCCAGCTAACAGTGAGGAGGCAGGTTCAGCATGCTCTGGAATTTGCCACTATATTTGTATATATATCACCCCAATGAGCGTTTTTCCCAACATCACCTGTTGTGTGGTATACTGCTGAGCCGCCGATGTAATCCACGGTCCGGGAGAAGCAGTGTTTAGCCCC
Organism: Pseudophryne corroboree; assembly: GCF_028390025.1. Classification (NCBI taxonomy): domain Eukaryota; kingdom Metazoa; phylum Chordata; class Amphibia; order Anura; family Myobatrachidae; genus Pseudophryne; species Pseudophryne corroboree. Next base: position 444,632,656 of record NC_086447.1, read on the forward strand.
ACCTGGTTGTAGCCTGGCCTGCCGGAAGAAGCCATAGCCTTGAGTACCGGATTGATCCCGGATATGGAGCGTGGACAGTGCGGTAGTCTGCGGACCCACCAATTTGCTATCTACTGAGCCGGGACCCATCAGAAGACCTCCCTGGGATATACCATTGGGGGCCGGAGGTGACTCGGCATACGGCTGATGTGCGGAGGTGCCGGCACTTCTGGGGATTGAAGTCCTGCAGTGTCATGTGGGCTGAAGTCTCCTGTACTGGAACAGAGTTTAGTTCATTGTCTAAAGGGCATCTCATGTAAGTAGCTGATATTTGCACAAGCTAATGTGGAACATTTCACTTGACTTCCTCATTGCACTGTGGTCCTTCTCTGCTCAGGAAAGGCACTCAGCATATCAGTCTATCCCTGCATGCCTGACCTGTACACAATGCAGCCATCTTTAATCACTCACTACAAGCTCCACATATCTGACTATAGTCAGCCTCAAGTTAATATTTTATTGCCAGCTAATTATTAGGACTGTTGCTTTCTGCTCTACTTATAGCCTTGCACACTAATCTTAAGGTTTGCAGGGCTCCGGTCATGTATTATGATTGCTTGTTATTACATATGACAACTGAGTGACCTATCCTCTCATATCACAGCCTTGTATATGCATTTGTCCAGTGCTTCCAGAATTTGTCTGCCTTTCTATTACATTTGCCATGGAGAAATTTGTTACCCCCAAGCCTGCACATTTGCGAGGTGAGCGGCGCAAGATGGATAATTCGACAACTGATTGCTCCGGCCAAGAGTTATCTGAGGTGGATGATGGTGATGCTACTTCTTCCAGTCCCATTACATACAAAGATATCGTGAAAGCCGTTCAGGTAACAATGAAGCCTCTGCTACAACAACAAGTGGAGAAGTTTGCCGCAAGCATTGAGAAATTGGAAATACAAATGGCACAAACATCGTCTCAGGTAAAAACCACTGGACATAGATTAGTTGAAGTCTTCCACGATGTTGACCAGCTTAAACAAAAGTCAGAACTTGGGGGGTCATTCTGACCTGATCGCTCATTGCAGTTTGTCGCAGCACAGCAATTGGGTCGGAACGGCGCATGCGCCGCAGTGTGCCGACGCATGGCAGTCGCCGGTGCCCAGCGATTGCCTCTGAGACAGAGGTGGTTGCTGGGTGGAAGGGGGATGAATGGCGGCATTAAGCCGCCATTTAGTAGGCGTGGTCCAGCCAACGCAGGCGTGGCCGGAAAGCTGTGGGGGCGTGGGGCGGCAGCTGCGTGATGTCTCACGCAGCCGCTGCGGCCAGTGGCAGCGACACACAACTCCCGACCAGCCTCTGTGCGATGCTTTTGTATTTGTGCGGGGGAGGCCGGCACTGATATGTGGGGCGGACTAGCCCTGTGCTGGGCATCCCCCCGCATGTCTGAGTTTACGATCGTAGCTGTGCTAAATTTAGCACAGCTAAGATCAACTCGGAATGACGCCCAAGAAGTCACACTTCACCGTCAATTACAGAATAAGATTGATGACCTGGAAAATCACTCAAGAAGAAACAATTTGCGTCTGGTGGGGCTCCCAGAGTCTATCAAACCTGATGCATTGCTGACCTTTATTACTGATACAATAACTTCACTAGTCCAGTTCCCAGCTGACTCAGACCCCTTGATTGTTGAAAGAGCCCATCGCCTAGGGCCCACCAGAAGAAATGAGAAGGCTCGTCCAAGAGCAGTTATATTCCGCTGCCTCAACTTTGCTCAAAAAGAACAGCTGTGGAGGGCCTTCCAGAAAAAAGGGTACATGGCTTTGGATTCCCACCATCTTCTATTGTTCCAGGACTTTTCGGCAGAAGTATCCAAGGGAAGGAGGGATTTTGCTTCAGTTTGCTCCAAACTGGTACAAGCCAAAAAGTGATTTGTTTTTATCTTTCCAGCTCATCTAAGAATCTTTTCAGACTCTGGTTAAACAGATTTTCCCTCAGCCTCGGATGCTAAAGCATATTTTCATGATACAAAATACAGATGATCTCAACGCTGAATCTGTCATGTCAGATCAAGATTGAAGTGTACTGCACTGTTTATCTTACCAAGTTGTTGTTTCTATTTTAAGGGAAGTATAATGTTCCAATTACAGGTATTTTCTTGACTATGAGAGAATATATTATACTTCTTATTGGATTGTTACCTACGCTCATCCCTGGTTAGTTCATACCGCTCATTACTAATGGTTGTTGCAAGTTATTCCTATAGTGATTCATTCCTAGTTGTGCAAATGACTCTCTCCCTGAATCTAACTATTCAGGGTCAACTCTGGATACATTTGTATAATTTGATCCAATGTTTCATTTTGAAATTCTATTTGGTTCTCATATACTGTGAGGGATAGAGGCCTTTACTTATACGCACTTCTGTTAGTTGTTATATGTGTTTTTTAAATATTAATGTTTTTGAGGTGACCGGGCCCTTCCAATGTCGAAGGGTGGTTGCTCTGCTGTTGGTGGGGTGAGGTTTGTTCCTTTAGTGTTGGGACTCTCCTCAGATTGCTATGGCAATTTATTGCAACGGGAGACCTACAAGGTGTTTCCCATGTTTTACTTTTTCTTTGTTTCTTTTGCACATTTTTGTTCCCTATTAACAAAATGATGATGTAATTGATGATTGTTTTCCTATGTCCCTCCCTTTTTCCCCTCCTTTCTGGCCGGACGTATCTTTTCTCAGGTTTGTTGTTGGGCTATACACATGGACACAATGTCTCAATGTCTATTATTACTACTATTATCTCTACCTCTTTGGTACTTGATCCCACAGAGTTGGGTTTATGCTTCTGGTTACTGATCTCATGACTGCTTTGAAAATATGCACCTTTAATGTGGAAGGGATTAACTCTCATGCAAAGAGAACTAAAATCCTTACCTATTTAAATAAGCTAAATATAGATGTGGCCCTACTGCAGGAGACTCATTTTACAGATTCCGATCATGAGAAGCTGTCGAGACATACAGTAGGTATAAAGCAATCAGATACTCTTCCTACAACTCTATTTCAAGAGGAGTTGCTATAATGATTAAAAACTCTGTATCAATCTGTATTCACTCAAAGGTTATTGACCCTAATGGTCATTATGTAATTCTTGATACTACTATCAATACCCAATGGGTGGTATTATGTTCAATCTATGCACCCACTATATATTGCAGGCCATTTTTTATAATACTGATAAAAAAGCTATATCCTTTTGTATAGTCCAAGATTATACTAGGGGGTGATTTTAATACAATGGCTTTACCTTCCCTCGACAGGAGTGGCCCCACTTCCCAACTGGGGATCCAATTTGTTTGTGATCAACTACACCTTAGCAATATTTGGAGAGCTAGAAACCCAGGTTCACGCTCATATACTTGTGTCTCAGCAGTGCATGGCTCATTATCAAGGTTAGATTATCTCCTGGTATCTCATCATGCATCCCCTGATATTACAGGAGTTGAGATAGAGCTGGCAGCTTTATCTGACCATGCTGCTGTTTGGCTTTGCTTAGATCCAAACCCCTCTCAATCCTCTCATAGACAATTGAGATTCCCAATTTATTTATCTTCTTCCAGCAGTTTTCGCACCTTCCTTACTTCAGCATGGCACAATTACTCACTAATGCCATACACAAATCTGACCCAATTTTGTTTGGCAGGCTGCGAAATCCATCCTGAAGGGGCAGGTCATTTAATTTACTAAAGCACGTAATTCTTTCCAGTCTGTCAATTTTCTCCATGCAAAACAAAGTTTAGCTAGTGCCTTTAGAGAATTCTCTCAGAATCCCCCTCTGGGTATTAAGGCCAAATATTTCCAATGCAAAGCACAATTTAATGCTTTAGTCTTTCAGGAGGCAGCCAAATGTACTATGTCGGCCAGGTTTAAATTTTACAGATTTGGGAACAAATCGGGTAAAACGCTCCCGGAATATCATAGAGACTTTGCAAAATAGGGAAGGAGTATTACATAGTGGACCAGACATTCTCCAAAATATTCTCCAAATATTTACTGATTTTTACTCATCTTTGTTTGTTTGAAGTTCTATTTCGATAGATAATAAATCAAAATTTTGGAATTCTATTACGTTGCCCCAAATTACTTCCCAACACATTGAGACTTTACTGGCTCCCATTACTGAACTTGAGGATAACATTGTTATTAAAAATCTGAAACCTGCTAAAGCCCCTGGCCCTGATGGTCTCAGTGGGGAGTTCTATAAATTACTTAAAGATCAGATAACTCCACTTTTAATTGACTACTTTAACTCAATTATACAAAAAGGAATTATGGCTTCATATTTCAATGAAAGTGTGTTGCCGAAGCTGGGTAGAGATCCCACTTCTCCAGCTTCTTACAGACCGATATCTTTATTAAACTGTGACTGCAAAATATTTACTAAAATCCTTGCAGATGGATTGAAACTTATAGTCCCTACAATAGTACATCTGGACCAAACAGGGTTCGTTTGGGGGCGTCATTCGGTCACAAATGTTAGGAAGATTCTGGCTTTATTACAGCATACGTGGGCTTCTGGGGGTCCGTCTCAGGGGTCTTACTCTATCTTGAAGCTGAAAAAGCTTTTGATATGGTCACTTGGGATCATTTATTCGAGACCTTGCGGAGATTTGGATAACCAGAAACCTACATATCAATTATTGGATTGATGTATCATAACCCATATACACAAATCTCAGGGAATGATCAGTTATCTAAGCCCTTTACAGTCCAGAAAGGGACTAGGCAAGGCTGTTCTATATCTCCATTATTATTTGCATTAACACTTGAGCCCTTGGCACTGAGAAATGACAAGGATTTCCACAGTTTAAAAATCTGGGTGGGTGAATATAAACTGTCACTCATTGCGGACGACATGCTCTTAATGGTGTCCCAACCTGAGATTTTCATCCCTGCCATATTATCTGTTATCTCAAGCTTTAGTACCTTTGCTGGATACAAAATACATTCTCCCCTTCTTTCTACCTTCAAAGTTGTGCAGCACAAAATCAAGTATTTAGGAATATTTATAACGGGTTCACCACATACTCTATACAAAGAAAATTTCTCAAAGGCTCTAGATTCTATAAAAAAAACTTACAGCTCAATGGCAACATTTACCATTGTCCCTTACAGGTAAAAACGCCGTTATAAAATCTGTCCTCATCCCAAAAATAACATATCTTATACAAATGATTCCCATTAGAATATTATACTCTGATATACATAGAACTAGGCAAAAATTTCTTACGTTTCTATGGCAGGGTAAAAAGTCACGTATTATGTATCAAAAACTCACTCAAATTAAAAAGAGGGGTTCCCCGATTAGAATGTTTTTCAAAATGCAGCAGATTTTCGTTATATCAAGAATGGCTTTTAGAAGACTCAACATTTATAAATCTGCAGATGGAGACTGATCTGTTTTATCCCTGTTCCCCAGGTGCACTTTTGCAAACCTCTATCAATATAATCCCTACATTGATTAAGCAGAATATTCTCTTTTGTGACATTTTCATTGATTGGCAGGCCATTAACAAAAAATTGGGATGCCCTAACAGCACCACAAAATATTTGGCTATATGGGGCAATGTCATTTTCCTCCCAGGATTAGAAAACAAAAAAATTATTGAATTGGAGGGATGCAGGTATAGCGCAAATAAAATATGTTTTTGACCCATGAGGTGTTATGTATTCCTTCCAACAATTACAGAAAGATTTGGGATTACAAGGGCGGATTTTTTCATGTACTGTATCTGCAACTAAGGTATTATGCAAAAACATTTCTCTCACCTGCTAACACTTTACCTACTTCAGACAAACTGGAGCTTTTTCTTTATCTTCGTAAATCGAAACCCTATAAACTTAAGATGCTCTATTCCATATTAATAGAGACTGATCCGTCAAACTTGTGGTCTCGTTCCTATGCAGCCTGGGCCAAATGTCTAATGGGAGTGGAATCATCAGATTATCTACTTAAATATTACTATACGACATTAAAGTATCTATACTGTTCTACACTTCAGGAAACACACATCAAGTTCATTAATAGGGCATTTATACCTCCATTACATCACAGCCATTTCGTAACTGATTAATCTGGTATATGCCCTAAATGCAAAAGGCCTGGGGCCTACTTGTTTCATTGCTTCTGGGTATGTAGAAAAGTGGTCAAGTTTTAGAATAAAACTTTTGGGGTTTATTAGGAAAGTTAAAAATTACAGTTAACACTGAATGCATTACCGGTCTTGTTTTGTAACTTTGATATGTTGATGCCTTTTATACGAAATCATAGAAGGTCTGCTCTTATTCCAGTTCTCACTGTTATTTTTACTATAGCGAAAAAAACTCTTTTGAAGTACTGGACAAAACCGGTAGTCCCCTACGTCTCTGATGTTCAAAATCAACTACTGGAAGCTCTATATATTGAAAGAAGGGCAGTCTTCCCAGACATAGAACAAGGACTTGTTAAATTCTATAGAAGATGGGAAATTTTCATCAAACATCTCAATGGCTCATTACACATGGATAAAAGTGTTTGAGTCCGACACAGGGTTTTTGACTACATGATCAGTCCACTGATCACACTGAAATATCCTCTGTGGCTTGCCTTGCATGGTGTTATTTATATTCTATATTATAAGTACTGTCCTGCGCTTAATATTGTCTAATAAGTGATGCGGTAGAGAAGTTAAATGAGCAACTATACTCAACCTGGAGCATATTTGAACAGATACACATGTATCGTGATGATTAATCTCTGTTTATTGAACATTAGTGCTATAGCAATATTAATTTTTCTCTTCGAGTCAGATAAGAGCCCCCCACTCCCCCCACTCCCTCCATTCAATTATTGTTGTCAACCTTTTCTTTTTATTTTATTTCTTTCTCTTGTTTCTTAGCGTATAAATGTAAGTTACCATTTTTTATGCAATCCTAGGAGATGCTATCCCACCTATTGATAGCTAATTTCTCTATATGACTCACTCTAGGATGCTGTCTTCAGCATCTTAGCACAAATATGTGGTCGATAGCTGCTGGTTTTTCAACTGTCTTGTCACTGATGTCTGTTCTTTTTTGATGTACATGACAATACCTATCTGTCTCTTTGGATTGTATGTCCTTTGGAATGTACCTATTGTTGAAACTCAATAAAAAAGATGTTTAAAAAAAAAAGTTCTATATTCTGTATATTGTGTACAGGGCAGGGGTCTCCTAACCAGTACGTCAGGTATAATGCCACGTGATGCAGCACATTGTGGAAGGCACTGCCATGTTGCAGCCCGACATTGAGGGGATGTGATCCATTTGCTAGGCACCTGCTGAGATTTTGTTACTAGTGGGTGCCCAGTTACTCTTTCCCTGCAGTCGGAGGGTGGAGCTCACTACTGAGCTCTGCCTTCCAGCTCCTGCAGTGTGTGTAGGGAGAGATGTCATGAAATATCTCCCATAGGGCCTAGCGCAAAGAACTGTCAGATAGCAGTGGGCACAGGATCATGTCTTCACTTAAGTACAATGCTGTGTATGTGGGAATTATGCTTTACTTCTAATCCCATTGTCATCAATTTTGGGGCATGCCCAGCGCTCCCTGAGCAGCTGGGCAGCCACGGCTCACCCCCCTTCCTCCATACTGTTAGATGCCATGCACATGCGCATGGCATTTATTCAGTGATCACCAGCTGCTTGGCCGAGCAGAGCAGCAGTGATCACAGGCTCTACCAACCTGCCCCTACACACACACACCTATGGACACTGTGGCCCAGTGGGTGGGACAGTGTCCGGATAGTGGTGCTGCCCCGCTGGAATCGGGACAGTTGGGAAAAATGGTAACATTTGCTACTATTTTATCCTAATGTCAATCTAGGGATATACAGTAATATTTTCTCCTGTAGTAAACTTGACACATATACTACCCTTGCAGAGCCAGAAAAGAATGTCACCAAAATACCTTTTTTGTGGCCTTTTTTTAATGCTTTTTTTCGTGACATAACAAAATTGCTGTCTCTGTAAGGGTTCATATTTTACTCCTTTTTGCACTAATGCAACACCTGTTTTCTGTTTAAACAATAAATTGTTTTTTTTAGAGTGCTTTAAATGTACAGTTTATCATGTGGTTATTTTAAGAATGATCATTTCTTAATTTTGCTGTATTCACTGTTTGAGTAATGTGTCTTTTGATCTAATGGTTTTGAACTAGGTCATAAGTAATGGGTTTGACTCTGTAGTACAGTAAGTAAACCAGTAATAGGAAAATTGATACACAATGGCAGTCCTCTAATGATCAAAAATGCTGCACCTTAACATTCATCTGAATAAATTAGTTAAAAATCCATTTAATTGAAGAAATAGAATCTATCTGTAAGAACATTTCAGAAAGCATGTTAAACAAGTGTTGCAAGCAAATATGTCAGAAAAGCATGAAATAGTAGATCCACAGTTGAGGCTTTGAGGACTGCCTTTTGCCAATCACTTTTGTAAACAGTAGTTTTCCTGACAATCATATTAAGAATTTTCAAATTCTGTGTAAACATTTATTTTAACAAATTGTTGCTGTTAACCACTTAACTGACAATTTTGTTTTTACAAAAAGGTCTGAAATTACGTTAAAAGCATATTTAGAATAATATGGTCGGCATAGTTGCATGTAATGTGACCGCGTCAGTGAAAGCACACCTGTCTGCGGTTGCATTCTATCCCATGAAATGTTAGCATTGTGCTGATCTGTTGAAATAATTTTATGAATATAAAAATAACTTGCCACTTTAGTTAGAAACATACGAAAGTAGAGTTTTTGTCTTATACTGCAGCATTAAATGTCAATGAACCTATGTGTGTTATCAGAAAGCTGTTATTTTCAGGAACCTAAAATCATTGTTCTTAAGTAAAAATCTCTAGAATTCTATAAGAGGTTTCATTGATCCGAAATGGTAATAAAGCAAGGTGAAAGTGTAAAGGCATAAATACATAAATGTAAATAAAATATACACTTATCCTAAATACGTACAATACAGTATACTCTTATACCCATGGAATGCATGGCGGCCCGCAGTGATGTGCAATCAGGAATCCCCAGCATAATCGTGATTAGTCCACCGCGGGAATGCTTTGCATTATAGGGAATGATGCGAGGCCACAGTGTATTATGGGTACTCGGTCAGAAAGCCCAAAATACTGGTATTTGAGGTGTATGTGCCACTTTTTAGATTGAGGATACATGTAACTACATCTTAGCACTGTGCTTCCCATTATAATCACAATACCTATTAATTAGCTGGATGTTTAAGGAGTTTAAATAGCATTTTGGATTTGGTCGAGGCTTAAGTGACATCAGTCTCCCCTAGGAATAAAAGGAGGGGAATTGAAACAGTTTACACACAGCAGCAGAAAGATACAGCAGGCATCCAACTTGTGATGTAAGTGACTGGGATTCTCTGTATTGATTCCAGCTAGAAATATATATGTTGCCTAATGTTATTTCTCATTGATTATTGTAAATGCATCCTTTATTAAGTGTGAATTATTTACGGAAATTTGGTTGCTAATGTTTCAATATATGGCTTATGGATATTTAATTGCCCTGATACAGTATGTAGCCTAGCTCTATTGATATTTTGAGTAATTTAAGAAATATTATTTTGTATATTGATCGGTTTGGTTGGGTATAATTTGAATGCATCACTAAATCTTGACCTGTTGTATACCCGAGAGGTTACATTAAGATACAGTACATTGTACAACTGTTTATGGTATGCATTTCTTTTAATAACATTCCTAATTAATTAATCTAAATAGTGTCATATATATTTCTGAATAGAGATATATTTACAAATAAATTGTTCTTATCTTTAAACACCTTTTTTATTATTATTATTATTATTATTATTATTATTATTTATTTATTTATTTTTTATAAAGATATATATACCTGATGAAGGATCCTGTATGGCCCATCACTGTAGGTACCCCATTTGTTAGTGAGACAGGAGGTTGGAGACATCTTCTCTAAATGTGGGGTCAAACAAACAGCATCTGTAAAGAGTTTTTTGTAAGCATTTTTTTGAACTACTATGTGAAATGTATATTTTAATAAATCTTGTAATATTTTCTAATGAGTGGCCATTGGTCTTTTCTCTCAGGTGTTTATGTTGGTATAAGGGTTGATATTTAGAACCCATAAGGGATTGTCCTACATGATTTGGTGTCCAACAGAGCAAATTATAAAGAGAGGATACTTTATAGAAAATGTTGGTTTCTTCCAGTAAGGATTCTATAAAAAGACTTCATCCAATCCTGAACATCTCTCTAAGGAAGTTTGTGTAATTTGACTGTAAATAAGATGTTTTAATTTAACACAGTAATATACACATTTGTAATAGAGATGAGTAGGTCCGAACTTTGCAATCCGTGTCTGGATCCGAGTCCTGCTTGGGACTTCCTGCCTTACTCAGATCCGAAAACGAGGCAAAACATCATCATCCAGCTGCTGGATTCTCACAGGGTTTTGGATTCTATAAAGGTCCCCTGTGATTGACGCCATCTTCACTCCGGCTGTGGAGAGGGTACGGGAAGGACGTGTCTGTCTCAGTTCTGTCTTGTCTGGCATGGGGCGGGTGCTCTGTCTGCTGTATCTGAAAATGGGTGCTCTGTCTGCTGTATCTGAAAGGGGTGCTCTGCTGTATCAGTCCCGGTAGGTTGCTCTGTCTGCTGTTTCTGAAAAAGGGGTGCCCTGTTTGCTGTATTTGAAATGGGTGTTCTGCTGTATCAGTCCAGACGGGGTGCACTGTCTGCTGTATCTGAGAGGGGTGATCTGTGCGTCCATCCAGGGGCTCCGCCTAAAAATATAATTATTAAAACATTTTATTTTGTGTCTGCTTACCCCAGTGTACTATACAATTTTTATTTTATTATTGTACTGTGACACTGCCGGTCAGACCGCAATATATTATTTTCTACTCATACACGTATTTTGCGACACTGTTGGTGAAGGTCAACCACAGTGTTCGATCACTATTTCTGATGCACACACTTATTGTGTGATGCTGTGGGTGAAGGTGGCACCACAGTAATATTTTTCTTTTCCTACTCATACATGTATTGTGGGACACTGTTGGTGAAATTAAACCGCAGTGTTTAATTACTATTGCTAGTGAGTGGGAGGTCCCAAAGACAATTCCATCTTGCACCTCTTTCTTTGCATTATGTGCTGTTTGGAGCATTGCTGACTGTCTATTTGTGCAGACATCAAACATTTGTATAGTTTATTAAATGCCTGTCTGCAACCGCAGTGCTATTCTGTTTCCTAAATGTGCCATGTTGGAAATTTAAGTGCCACATGTTTGTGCCACCCACTGCTATCACTTAGCTTAGTCATCCAGCTAGCTCAGTGAAACCTTTTGGTCTAAACTGGATGAAAACAATATTGTGAGTTGTGAGGTGGTCACAATTGACTGGAAATGAGTGGAAATAAATGTTATTGAGGTTATTAATACTGTAGGAACAAAAACAGGCCCAAATTCTGTGATTTTAGCTGTTTTTATTCTTTTTTTTTTGTTTGTTTTTCAAAAAAATACAGATCCAAAACAAATATAGATCTAAGACTCACAAGGGAGGTTTTGGCAAAACAAATCCATATCCAAAACATGAAGGAGCTACATATCCAAAACAAGAACCCAAAACCCGAGATTTGGGCCGGCGCACATCCCTAATTTGTAATGTGGTTAAGTGTTTTTTTAAACACTTTTGACACTCCTCAGAATTTGTTGTATATAAAAGTACGGATTTACAAAATTAAAACAAATTCATTGAATAGATATAAAAATTTAACTTTTTTTTAATATACATTAGTTAACCAGAGATGTTTTTACTGATACAGTTCTTTGCTCCTAAATATCCTGTGCTCACTATAACTTTCTTGAAATGCTTTTACTTCAGTATTGATTTCTTGCATGGCATGTCTTATTTCTATTCTTTTATACAAATTATTATAACATTTTGTCATCCATTAATGCTGAAAACAAGTAAAGACAATTTCCTCTCTCTGCATGTCGCTAAGCTGAAGCTTCATGTTGCTACCAGCGATGCCAGGAAGGAGTTGCCCTGGCTCATCTTAACTATTGTATAACTGTGAGAGAAGAGTTACTTTTCTTTCATTGTCAGTCCAAGAAATTGGAAATGTTCTGTAAGTAATATAAAAGGTCACATGATATGCTGATTATTTATATTTCTTTTCTATATGTCCTCCCTGGCTTATTTCAATTCATTTTGTTTTATATATTTATTTATTGAAAATCTGTAGTAAAACCTTTAACAAATATAATTTGCTGTCATTTTGAGGGAAATAGGGGCATTTCCACCGTGTATGACAATTACTGTAACTGTCATCCATTTACACTGGTTTCTAGCTCTTGATCATATAGTGAGCCATTCACTGTGGCCCAACAGCAGAGGGAAAATGAAGCTAGAGATGAGCGGGTTCGGTTTCTCTGAATCCGAACCCGCCCGAACGTCATGGTTTTTTTCACGGGTCCGAGCAGACTCGGATCCTCCCGCCTTGCTCGGTTAACCCGAGCGCGCCCAAACGTCATCATGACGCTGTCGGATTCTCGCGAGACTCGGATTCTATATAAGGAGCCGCGCGTCGCCGCCATTTTCACACGTGCATTGAGATTGATAGTGAGAGGACGTGGCTGGCATCCTCTCCATTTAGATTATAAGAGAGAGAGATTTACTGGAGCTTAGGACTAGGAGGAGTACTGTAGAAGTGTAGAGAGTGCAGAGAGTTTACTAGTGAGTGACCACCAGACAGTGCAGTTTATTTAATATATCCGTTCTCTGCCTGAAAAAAGCGATACACACAGTGACTCAGTCACATACCATATCTGTGTGCACTGCTCAGGCTCAGCCCAGTGTGCTGCATCATCTATATATATTATATATCTGTCTGACTGCTCAGCTCACACAGCTTATAATTGTGGGGGAGACTGGGGAGCACTGCAGTGCCAGTTATAGGTTATAGCAGGAGCCAGGAGTACATAATATTATATAGTGAGTGACCACCAGACAGTGCAGTTTATTTAATATATCCGTTCTCTGCCTGAAAAAAGCGATACACACAGTGACTCAGTCACATACCATATCTGTGTGCACTGCTCAGGCTCAGCCCAGTGTGCTGCATCATCTATATATATTATATATCTGTCTGACTGCTCAGCTCACACAGCTTATAATTGTGGGGGAGACTGGGGAGCACTGCAGTGCCAGTTATAGGTTATAGCAGGAGCCAGGAGTACATAATATTATATTAAAATTAAACAGTGCACACTTTTGCTGCAGGAGTGCCACTGCCAGTGTGACTGACCAGTGACCTGACCACACTGACCACCAGTATAGTTAGTAGTATACTTATATTGTGATTGCCTGAAAAAGTTAAACACTCGTCGTGTGACTTCACTTGTGTGTTGTTGTTTTTTTTATTCTATAAAAATAAAACTCATTCTGCTGACAGACAGTGTCCAGCAGGTCCGTCATTATATAATATATAATATATACCTGTCCGGCTGCAGTAGTGATATATATATATTTTTTATATCATTTATCATCCAGTCGCAGCAGACACAGTACGGTAGTTCACGGCTGTGGCTACCTCTGTGTCTGCACTCGGCAGGCAGTCCGTCCATAATTGTATACCACCTAACCGTGGTTTTTTTTTCTTCTTTATACATACATACTACTACGACATCTCTTTATCAACCAGTCTATATTAGCAGCAGACACAGTACAGTACGGTAGTTCAGGGCTGTGGCTACCTCTGTGTCTGCACTCGGCAGGCAGTCCATCCATAATTGTATACCACCTAACCGTGGTTTTTTTTTCGTTCTTCTTTATACAAACATAGTTACATAGACATCTCTTTATCAACCAGTCTATATTAGCAGCAGACACAGTACAGTACGGTAGTTCACGGCTGTGGCTACCTCTGTGTCTGCACTCGGCAGGCAGTCCGTCCATAATTGTATACCACCTAACCGTGGTTTTTTTTTCTTTCTTCTTTATACATACATAGTTACATAGACATCTCTTTATCAACCAGTCTATATTAGCAGCAGACACAGTACAGTACGGTAGTTCACGGCTGTGGCTACCTCTGTGTCTGCACTCGGCAGGCAGTCCGTCCATAATTGTATACCACCTAACCGTGGTTTTTTTTTCTTTCTTCTTTATACATACATAGTTACATAGACATCTCTTTATCAACCAGTCTATATTAGCAGCAGACACAGTACAGTACGGTAGTTCACGGCTGTGGCTACCTCTGTGTCTGCACTCGGCAGGCAGTCCGTCCATAATTGTATACCACCTAACCGTGGTTTTTTTTTCTTTCTTCTTTATACATACATAGTTACATAGACATCTCTTTATCAACCAGTCTATATTAGCAGCAGACACAGTACAGTACGGTAGTTCACGGCTGTGGCTACCTCTGTGTCTGCACTCGGCAGGCAGTCCGTCCATAATTGTATACCACCTAACCGTGGTTTTTTTTTCTTTCTTCTTTATACATACATAGTTACATAGACATCTCTTTATCAACCAGTCTATATTAGCAGCAGACACAGTACAGTACGGTAGTTCACGGCTGTGGCTACCTCTGTGTCTGCACTCGGCAGGCAGTCCGTCCATAATTGTATACCACCTAACCGTGGTTTTTTTTTCTTTCTTCTTTATACATACATACTACTACGACATCTCTTTATCAACCAGTCTATATTATTAGCAGCAGACACAGTACAGTACGGTAGTTCACGGCTGTGGCTACCTCTGTGTCTGCACTCGGCAGGCAGTCCGTCCATAATTGTATACCACCTAACCGTGGTTTTTTTTTCTTTCTTCTTTATACATACATAGTTACATAGACATCTCTTTATCAACCAGTCTATATTAGCAGCAGACACAGTACAGTACGGTAGTTCACGGCTGTGGCTACCTCTGTGTCTGCACTCGGCAGGCAGTCCGTCCATAATTGTATACCACCTAACCGTGGTTTTTTTTTCTTTCTTCTTTATACATACATACTACTACGACATCTCTTTATCAACCAGTCTATATTATTAGCAGCAGACACAGTAGAGTACGGTAGTTCACGGCTGTGGCTACCTCTGTGTCTGCACTCGGCAGGCAGTCCGTCCATAATTGTATACCACCTAACCGTGGTTTTTTTTTCTTTCTTCTTTATACATACATAGTTACATAGACATCTCTTTATCAACCAGTCTATATTAGCAGCAGACACAGTACAGTACGGTAGTTCACGGCTGTGGCTACCTCTGTGTCTGCACTCGGCAGGCAGTCCATAATTGTATACTAGTATCCATCTCCATTGTTTACCTGAGGTGCCTTTTAGTTGTGCCTATTAAAATATGGAGAACAAAAATGTTGAGGTTCCAAAATTAGGGAAAGATCAAGATCCACTTCCACCTCGTGCTGAAGCTGCTGCCACTAGTCATGGCCGAGACGATGAAATGCCAGCAACGTCGTCTGCCAAGGCCGATGCCCAATGTCATAGTACAGAGCATGTCAAATCCAAAACACCAAATATCAGAAAAAAAAGGACTCCAAAACCTAAAATAAAATTGTCGGAGGAGAAGCGTAAACTTGCCAATATGCCATTTACGACACGGAGTGGCAAGGAACGGCTGAGGCCCTGGCCTATGTTCATGGCTAGTGGTTCAGCTTCACATGAGGATGGAAGCACTCAGCCTCTCGCTAGAAAAATGAAAAGACTCAAGCTGGCAAAAGCAGCACAGCAAAGAACTGTGCATTCTTCGAAATCCCAAATCCACAAGGAGAGTCCAATTGTGTCGGTTGCGATGCCTGACCTTCCCAACACTGGACGTGAAGAGCATGCGCCTTCCACCATTTGCACGCCCCCTGCAAGTGCTGGAAGGAGCACCCGCAGTCCAGTTCCTGATAGTCAGATTGAAGATGTCAGTGTTGAAGTACACCAGGATGAGGAGGATATGGGTGTTGCTGGCGCTGGGGAGGAAATTGACCAGGAGGATTCTGATGGTGAGGTGGTTTGTTTAAGTCAGGCACCTGGGGAGACACCTGTTGTCCGTGGGAGGAATATGGCCGTTGACATGCCAGGTGAAAATACCAAAAAAATCAGCTCTTCGGTGTGGAGGTATTTCACCAGAAATGCGGACAACAGGTGTCAAGCCGTGTGTTCCCTTTGTCAAGCTGTAATAAGTAGGGGTAAGGACGTTAACCACCTCGGAACATCCTCCCTTATACGTCACCTGCAGCGCATTCATAATAAGTCAGTGACAAGTTCAAAAACTTTGGGTGACAGCGGAAGCAGTCCACTAACCAGTAAATCCCTTCCTCTTGTAACCAAGCTCACGCAAACCACCCCACCAACTCCCTCAGTGTCAATTTCCTCCTTCCCCACGAATGCCAATAGTCCTGCAGGCCATGTCACTGGCAATTCTGACGATTCCTCTCCTGCCTGGGATTCCTCCGATGCATCCTTGCGTGTAACGCCTACTGCTGCTGGCGCTGCTGTTGTTGCTGCTGGGAGTCGATGGTCATCCCAGAGGGGAAGTCGTAAGACCACTTTTACTACTTCCACCAAGCAATTGACTGTCCAACAGTCCTTTGCGAGGAAGATGAAATATCACAGCAGTCATCCTACTGCAAAGCGGATAACTGAGGCCTTGGCATCCTGGGTGGTGAGAAACGTGGTTCCGGTATCCATCATTACTGCAGAGCCAACTAGAGACTTGTTGGAAGTACTGTGTCCCCGGTACCAAATACCATCTAGGTTCCATTTCTCTAGGCAGGCGATACCGAAAATGTACACAGACCTCAGAAAAAGAGTCACCAGTGTCCTAAAAAATGCAGCTGTACCCAATGTCCACTTAACCACGGACATGTGGACAAGTGGAGCAGGGCAGGGTCAGGACTATATGACTGTGACAGCCCACTGGGTAGATGTATGGACTCCCGCCGCAAGAACAGCAGCGGCGGCACCAGTAGCAGCATCTCGCAAACGCCAACTCTTTCCTAGGCAGGCTACGCTTTGTATCACCGCTTTCCAGAATACGCACACAGCTGAAAACCTCTTACGGCAACTGAGGAAGATCATCGCGGAATGGCTTACCCCAATTGGACTCTCCTGTGGATTTGTGGCATCGGACAACGCCAGCAATATTGTGTGTGCATTAAATATGGGCAAATTCCAGCACGTCCCATGTTTTGCACATACCTTGAATTTGGTGGTGCAGAATTTTTTAAAAAACGACAGGGGCGTGCAAGAGATGCTGTCGGTGGCCAGAAGAATTGCGGGACACTTTCGGCGTACAGGCACCACGTACAGAAGACTGGAGCACCACCAAAAACTACTGAACCTGCCCTGCCATCATCTGAAGCAAGAAAAGGTAACGAGGTGGAATTCAACCCTCTATATGCTTCAGAGGTTGGAGGAGCAGCAAAAGGCCATTCAAGCCTATACAATTGAGCACGATATAGTAGGTGGAATGCACCTGTCTCAAGCGCAGTGGAGAATGATTTCAACGTTGTGCAAGGTTCTGATGCCCTTTGAACTTGCCACACGTGAAGTCAGTTCAGACACTGCCAGCCTGAGTCAGGTCATTCCCCTCATCAGGCTTTTGCAGAAGAAGCTGGAGACATTGAAGGAGGAGCTAACACGGAGCGATTCCGCTAGGCATGTGGGACTTGTGGATGGAGCCCTTAATTCGCTTAACAAGGATTCACGGGTGGTCAATCTGTTGAAATCAGAGCACTACATTTTGGCCACCGTGCTCGATCCTAGATTTAAAGCCTACCTTGGATCTCTCTTTCCGGCAGACACAAGTCTGCTGGGGTTGAAAGACCTGCTGGTGACAAAATTGTCAAGTCAAGCGGAACGCGACCTGTCAACATCTCCTCCTTCACATTCTCCCGCAACTGGGGGTGCGAGGAAAAGGCTCAGAATTCCGAGCCCACCCGCTGGCGGTGATGCAGGGCAGTCTGGAGCGACTGCTGATGCTGACATCTGGTCCGGACTGAAGGACCTGACAACGATTACGGACATGTCGTCTACTGTCACTGCATATGATTCTCTCAACATTGATAGAATGGTGGAGGATTATATGAGTGACCGCATCCAAGTAGGCACGTCACACAGTCCGTACTTATACTGGCAGGAAAAAGAGGCAATTTGGAGGCCCTTGCACAAACTGGCTTTATTCTACCTAAGTTGCCCTCCCACAAGTGTGTACTCCGAAAGAGTGTTTAGTGCCGCCGCTCACCTTGTCAGCAATCGGCGTGCGAGGTTACATCCAGAAAATGTGGAGAAGATGATGTTCATTAAAATGAATTATAATCAATTCCTCCGCGGAGACATTGACCAGCAGCAATTGCCTCCACAAAGTACACAGGGAGCTGAGATGGTGGATTCCAGTGGGGACGAATTGATAATCTGTGAGGAGGGGGATGTACACGGTGATATATCGGAGGGTGATGATGAGGTGGACATCTTGCCTCTGTAGAGCCAGTTTGTGCAAGGAGAGATTAATTGCTTCTTTTTTGGGGGGGGTCCAAACCAACCCGTCATATCAGTCACAGTCGTGTGGCAGACCCTGTCACTGAAATGATGGGTTGGTTAAAGTGTGCATGTCCTGTTTTGTTTATACAACATAAGGGTGGGTGGGAGGGCCCAAGGACAATTCCATCTTGCACCTCTTTTTTCTTTTCTTTTTCTTTGCATCATGTGCTGATTGGGGAGGGTTTTTTGGAAGGGACATCCTGCGTGACACTGCAGTGCCACTCCTAAATGGGCCCGGTGTTTGTGTCGGCCACTAGGGTCGCTAATCTTACTCACACAGTCAGCTACCTCATTGCGCCTCTTTTTTTCTTTGCGTCATGTGCTGTTTGGGGAGGGTTTTTTGGAAGGGACATCCTGCGTGACACTGCAGTGCCACTCCTAGATGGGCCCGGTGTTTGTGTCGGCCACTAGGGTCGCTAATCTTACTCACACAGCTACCTCATTGCGCCTCTTTTTTTCTTTGCGTCATGTGCTGTTTGGGGAGGGTTTTTTGGAAGGGACATCCTGCGTGACACTGCAGTGCCACTCCTAGATGGGCCAGGTGTTTGTGTCGGCCACTAGGGTCGCTAATCTTACTCACACAGCTACCTCATTGCGCCTCTTTTTTTCTTTGCGTCATGTGCTGTTTGGGGAGGGTTTTTTGGAAGGGCCATCCTGCGTGACACTGCAGTGCCACTCCTAGATGGGCCCGGTGTTTGTGTCGGCCACTAGGGTCGCTAATCTTACTCACACAGCTACCTCATTGCGCCTCTTTTTTTCTTTGCGTCATGTGCTGTTTGGGGAGGGTTTTTTGGAAGGGACATCCTGCGTGACACTGCAGTGCCACTCCTAGATGGGCCCGGTGTTTGTGTCGGCCACTAGGGTCGCTTATCTTACTCACACAGCGACCTCGGTGCAAATTTTAGGACTAAAAATAATATTGTGAGGTGTGAGGTATTCAGAATAGACTGAAAATGAGTGTAAATTATGGTTTTTGAGGTTAATAATACTTTGGGATCAAAATGACCCCCAAATTCTATGATTTAAGCTGTTTTTTAGTGTTTTTTGAAAAAAACACCCGAATCCAAAACACACCCGAATCCGACAAAAAAAATTCGGTGAGGTTTTGCCAAAACGCGTTCGAACCCAAAACACGGCCGCGGAACCGAACCCAAAACCAAAACACAAAACCCGAAAAATTTCAGGCGCTCATCTCTAAATGAAGCAGCTGTATAAAATAATTTAAATATAATTTACATTAGATTATATAATCTATGATAAATAGTTCACATTAGTCATTATTCAAAGGAAAGTTCTGTTGTAAACTGTTGTTAAAATTTAAAATTTTGAAGAGAAAGTTAAACCATTCTTGAGTATCTGAATATCTATGTTTACACTAAATTGTACTCTGACTTATCTCCCAACCATCCTGATACCAGAGGGACAATCCTGCATTTCAGATATTGTCCTGCTGTCCCACCCATGGGCCACAGTGTCCGGCGGGTGGTTGGGATACTGGTGTATACCAGTGATGTACAGTTGGGTGAGGCAGAGCCTTTACTGTCATACTAACATTTTTGTGTCAGAGTTTTGACTGTATAAAGTATATGAAAAATACAAAGAATATGTTAGAAATATCTTCTTGCATTATTCTAGTTACTTTTATAGCCAAAACTCTGGAGTAAAAAGTCTATGGCAGGTGAAGCAGTGCCTCCCCTGCCTATCTTTTCCACACATCTCTGACCAAACTCACCAAATTTCCAGGAGTTTATACTGCTGCACCTGTGTAAAATGCCCAGATGTACCCTTTGGCTCATATATTGTGTGTAAATCTGGATCTGGTGCTAACTAGTGACTCCTGAGCTATTTAGCTAAGTGCACGTCCCTGGTTTAAAATCTTAAAAGCACTCAGCAGTGGTTAATGGGTGCAGTGTGACATGTGTGTGGCATCCATTTAGTGCAAGGAGAGGCTGAGGGCAGCCCAGCAGCTACTGGAGTGCTGGGCTGCCCCATGTATCATGAGTAAAGGGGACATGACATGAACTCATGCCCCCATAATGCCATCTATTAGGATGTGTGTCCTAATGGTCATGAGGCCATTCCCGCTTTATCATACTGGTGCTGAAGGCACACACAATGAGTCCCACTGTGGATTTTATCAATGTTTGCCATAATTCTAGGAAACCTTATTTTACATTCAGGGCTGTAACTAAACATTTGTAGGTCTCATAGCAAAATTTTGAATTGGCATCATCCATTATTGAAGGACTCCTATATACCAGCTGGATTTTCACAAGATGGGTGTTGGGTTCAGAATTGCAACTGGGTTCCTGTTTTAGAAACTATCTATATACAAAAATATTTGAGGTGGAACCTTGCTTATGATGCCTGATTCTTACAAGTACAGTCAGTGTCGGACTGGGGCATGAGGGTCCCACCGGGGAATGAAGCATTAGGGGCCCATGTTTAGGGGTGTGGCTGATCTCCAGAGGGGGTGTGTCCAACTACCATCTTGGTTTGCCTAACCAGTAAAGAGTGCATCGGCTGGGCACCTTGATAAATATATACATTAAATATTTCTAATGCATGCATGGTACTGTACCAGAAAGGCACTGTAGAAAATACACCATAGTCCTGTGTAGTATAAGGTAACATATTTATAATGTATAATTCAAGTGCAAAGTCTGGAACCTGATCCCTAGATGAGGAGTAGGGCCCACCGGTGGTTTCTCCTGTACCCTGTAGGCCAGTCCAACCCTGAGTACAGTATTCTTGCAGGCAGGGCCGGCCTGACGCATACGCGGGCTACGCAGCCACGTTGAGCACCAGACAGCAGAGGGCGCTGCTGCAGACAGTGAGTCACAGTGACTTCACTCTCTACAGCAGCGGTGTCCAGCAAGCGGCTCGAACCGCTCCCGGCCACCGCTGCCCAGCGCGCACAGACGTCTCTGGCGGCAGTGACTATCTTAAATTTGGTGCCGTCCCGTGAGCCAATCAGTGCTCGTGTACTGGCAGCTAAGGCTCCTGATTGGCTGCCGGACCGCAAGCTCTGATTGGCTCATGGGCCGGCGGCGAATTGAAGATAGACACCGCCGCTGGAGACTGAGGGGTAGGAGAGGCGCACGCTGCGCTCTCCTCCCCTCACAGCAGCAGTTGAGCACTTTTTTTTTGGTGGGGGAGGCACTGTGGGGACATGTTTATCAGCACTGGGGGCATATCTGGCACTGTGGGAGGCACTGTGGGGGCATGTGTATCTGCACTGCGGGCATATCTGGCACTGTGAGAGGTACTGTGGGGGTATGTGTATCTGCACTGGGGGCATATCTGGCACTGTGGGAGGCACTGTGGGGGCATGTGTATCTGCACTTGGGGTATATCTGGCACTGTGGGGACATGTGTATCTGCACTTGGGGCATATCTGGCACTGCAGGGACATGTGTATCTGCACTGGGGGCATATCTGGCACTGTGGGGAAATGTGTATCTGCACTGGGGGTTTATCTGGCACTCTGGGGAAATGTGTATCTGCACTGGGGGCATATCTGGCACTGTGGGGACATGTGTCTCTGCACTGGGGCATATCTGGCACTGTGGGGAAATGTGTATTTGCACTGGGGGCATATCTGGCACTGTGGGGGCATGTGTATCTGCACTGGGGGCATATAAGGCACTGTGGGGAAATGTGTATCTGCACTGGGGGCATGTCTGGCACTGTGGGGACATGTGTATCTGCACTGGGCGCATATCTGGTGCTGTGGGAGGCACTGTGGGGACATGTGTTTCTGCACTAGGGGCATATCTGGCACTGTGGAGAAATGTGTATCTGCACTGGGGGCATATCTGGCACTCTGGGGAAATGTGTATCTGCACTGGGGGCATATCTGGTGCTGTGGCGACATGTGTATCTGGCACTGGGGACATCAGTCACCCACTATCTCAATGTCACCTTGCCTCAGTCACCCACCATCTCCCCGTCACCCCTGCCTCAGTCACCCACCATCTCCCTGTCACCCCTGCCTCAGTCACCCACCATCTCCCTGTCACCCCTTCCTTACCAGTAACCTATCATCTCCCTGTCACCCACTATCACCCTGTACCAAGGGGAGTACAATTATGTAGCCACACCCCTTTCTTGTAATAACACACCTCTTTTATCCCATCAAGGGGTGCCAAAATAGATTTTTGCTTACTAAAATAAATAAGCTTGGGCCAGCCCTGCTTGCAGGTGCAGGTAAAGTACATAAATAAGGCTGGATCCCATTACATACAGTCATGCATAATTATATTCTGGTTATGTTCAAACCCTCTTTCCCAGAAACAAGTTCCTTATACTTTTATTTAGAGAAACATTTTCTAAGTTTATTTGGAATTTAAAATTTCCCTCTGTAAAAATTAAATACATTGTGATTGGTGGCTTGGGCTTTTTCAATCACCATATGCATAACATGTCTCACAGTGGGTTTAAATGCTTGTTTATGTAATGTAACAATTTCTGTGTTGATTTTGAGACAGAGTTGTTACAAACTACTAATTAAGTGTATCCCTAATATGGCTTTTACTTCTAAGATTTGGTATCATTGAATATACTGTATTTGTTAAAATTTCCTCTTTCCATGAATCCTAACTATTTCTCCAGTTGGTTGCACAATAGTATTAGGTTCTTTCATGAGCTGACTTTATTAGACTCCCTTGTCAACCTTCTATTAAAATTTAATCTCTCTAATGGACATTTATATCATAATCAGCAAATGTAAATGATATATTACTCTGTTATCCTAGGTCATCAGAAGATTCCTTACTCATCTTTAGAATTTCTTTACATATCTCACCCAACCACTCTAAGTGGTATATCTATTAAAAAAAAATTCCAGGAAATTCCCCCCAAACACCATTTAACACTATTTATTCAGGGGATATTTAGAATCCCATGAATGTAACAAGCAGGGACCTTAGAAGATACCTCCAGTATCTGCCATGGTGACCCATTTCCAACAGCAAAAGCAGCCCCCATAGATTGCTGCTAAAATGTTAGATTTACCAAGCTCAGCTTGCCCCAACAGTCAATGCCATCTTAAAATAAACTACAGTAATTCTCTACATCTACCCCCATTTATATATGTGCATAAGCTATCACTTTGCTTCCAGCTCTTAACTAGGATGGGCTCATATCAGATTCCCTTTGCAAATTTGAATAAAATAACCTCCACACCACAGTTAAAATGCATGATATGATAAATAGGGATGTAGTTGGCACCCCAATGTATAGGATCCCGGTATGATGTGGGGGGAGGGTTAGGGTTAGGCTGCAGGAAGTGAGGGTAAGGGGTAGTGTTAAGGTTAGTTTGGTTGCAGCACCTGTCAGGATTTTGGCAGTCTCAAGGCCGGTGTTGCCAGTATCTCATACCCAACCTTATAAATCGGACCATTAGGCTCCATCCACTGAAGATAAGCATCCTTTTGAGATATCATGGGAATATCAGATGGGAGTCACACTCTCCAATTAAGAATATTTTTCAACAAACTCAGAAAACTAAAACTTCATTTTTGGTAAACTAAAGAATATCCTTATAAATTGTATTTGAGACAGTAGCTTGTTCCTTCCTGGATTCATGTATTTTCACAATTTTCATCTGATTGTTGATTAAAAGATTGTACTACATTTGGTCGAATTACTCTGAATTCATTATAAAATTGTGTTAGAAATTGATTTAAGCTTAACAAGCTTTGATGCATTTTTATTTCTCCCATCCTTAATACCAGGTATTAACAAATATTGCAATAAAATAAATCACCATATCTGTAGTGTTGCATCATCTTCATTAGCTGCTCTCTGGGAATCTTCAGATTCACCTTCTCTTGCAGACATTATAGAGTTTGGTACATCTTTAAAATAGAATGCATGAAATTCATCAAAGTTATTTGATGTTACATAGATTACCTAGTTTCAATGCTGATTATATGGTTTAATAAACTTTAATATGTCATTATTTGCATACATTTATATTCACTTCATATAGATAATTAGCTGTCCCCAATTTATTTCCTTCCATTTCATTCCTAGTTCTATTTTATCATATATAATGACAATGTTTTATTTTGCTTATTTCTTTTCTAACAATGGGCCAGATGTGTGAAAGTGCGCTGTGGTTCCCACTGACCACAGCGCACCTTAAGGCAGCATTTTGCGCTGCACCCATATGTATGACCGGCGTGTTAACGCCGTATGCCCTTGCAGCCGCGCGCCCCCGCCACTTACCGTTTCCCCGCAGTACTGAATGGGAGATGGAGAGCAGAGGCAATATATGATTGCCTCTGCTGTCCCTTTTTGTCTCCTGAAGCCGCCGGTCCAGAACGCCTCCCCTGGTCAGGCAATTTGTTCAAAATGTGCAGTGGCTTAGTTTTTGTTTTTTTGTTTTTTTGAATAAACTTTATTTAACGTGGACATTCTTCTGCTGGTCCACACAGCTCTACTGCGCATGCGCCGGGGGCCTCCGGCGGTACACACAGGAAGAAGGTAGAAGGACGCATGCGCACACATTGCGGCGCCGAGCCGATGTGGAAGGTGCGCTACCGTGGAACAGGTAGGATAACGCACTCCCACATCAGCGGGGGCCTTAATCATACATTGTGGCTGCAGCTGCGGGCGTATCACCACGATAATGTGGTGATACGCCCATGGACACATAACATCCATTAGGACGTTTTTTCATACATCACCCCCAATGTTTAGTCATATAGTCTATGATAGATTGAGATTGATTGCAATATAAATCTATTGTTCTATTATTCTCTCTCTCTTCATTATATTCATTTATTTACTTATTTATTTATTTATTTTAAGACTGGTCACTCATTAGTAATTGTTTAGGACAACTCAATTAAAGTCTAGAACTTTAAAATCACAATGTCGCCTGTAATGCCTATTTACATTTAAAATGACCTGAGAAAGAAAATCCTAAGTAAGACCAAATAACACATTAAGCAACTTTTTTCGGGTCTATTTCACAGCTTGTTTTTCACTTAATGGATTGAGAATTAGAGATGCAATTTAGAAGTAAATAATGGGAGCTATAAGACGCAGCAAGAAATAAATGTAGGTTCTTTTACAGTCTTTGGTTGAGTACTGCCCAACGACTTGCATGTGGTTCAGCCTAGTGGAATAAATGATTGGTACACAGCATGACAGCTTTTACAGAGAAAAGGGCAAATAGAGGAACAATCAGATCAGGACAAAAAATTGTTTCATCATTTACTGTCAATTGATCTCTCTTATGTACATTTTGCTCTCTCTGAAGATAAAGATTATGTCTCTGAGAGTGCCACAGGCAATAACAAATTATGGCAAATACTTCTAATATATGTAGGTATATATTCTCATTAGTGTTAAATTTGCAGTTAGGTAAATTCATAAAATCACTTTTTAGAAAAAAAACGTTATAGCGTCAAGTTTATGACAAAATCCAATGACCAAATCCAATGCAATATGGTTTTGTTGGAGGAAGATCATGTTATTCAAATCTAGTGTGTTTTTTGTAACTACAATAATAAATCCAGGTGGATCAGATCATGGGGCCCTTTTATCATTGTTTGCTATGCGATCTGGGAGCGGAAGTAGCACCTAAGATTGCATTGCAGAATGCGACCACACTGGTGGCATGTATCAATGAAAGCCCACAGGGTTTCAAAGCCCATTATTTGCAGTGTGCTGTAATGGCTGCTGAGCTTCATGCGTTGTCCCATTGACCACACATGCACAGCAGCCACTTCTGGGGTTGGTTCAGGGGGAACCCTCCGACAGCCAGGTATGCCGTTGGCTGTGGGAGTCAATTTCAGGAATGCTTCACATTCCAGAAATTGATAAATCTGGCAGAATCGCATCCAACATATAAACCGTTGGGGGATATGGCTGCAGGCGAGAATGAAGTGATTGCAGTAGATATCAGAGAAATCTTCTGCGGCCCCTCCTACATACATTCGGGGGATATTTACTATTTGCGGCTAACCCCAGAAATCAAGCATTGTCAGGGAAATAGCTGCATAAATGGTTTTAGAAATGAGTCCCCATACAGATGGAGCCTCCGTTATCTTTGCCTGCCTAGTCGCAGGCGTGCACTGCTGGCGTGATCCATCCACCTAGTCACGCCGGGAGTGCACAGAGATGCTCCCATTCAGAGCATGGGAATGGGGTGCGTCTCAAGTGAATGGGGCGCGTCTCCCTCCGGGCGTGCGCCAATAAGAAGGCAAGATAATGGAGGCTCCATCTGTATGTCTTATTTTGATTTAAGAAAGACATTTGATTTAGTATGGTACAATTATATCTGAATCTACATTTGACTGGAATATTGTGAAATAGATAAAGGTTTAAAGCACAGAAGACGTAGGGGTAAATGTAAAATAGCCTGTGAGTTGCAGATAGACGTGAGATTTCAATGGTTAGCTGCAGATTTAATGAGGAAATAGTTTAAAAGGCAGTTTTTTACTATTAAAATATTGCCACTTTAAATATTGTTGTTTAATTTCAGTAATCTTGCTGCTGTTAGCAATTATTTGTCTATTATATTTAGCCCAGAACATTGTAGTCAATGGTGGAAGAGATGGTAGGTAGTAGAATATCTTAGAAATAAGTCATGAGTAATTTGTGCTTTAATGTATTCCTTAGAAGTATTACTTGTGGTCTACAAGGACTGTGTTTCCATTCTCAGATGTTTTAAGGATTTGCAATAAAATTTATACCACAGATGTGGTAAAACAAATGTGCAGTAATTTAGTAATGGACTGAAGAGTAAAAGTCTTAAATCCTTCAACATTTGAAATAATGGGGGTCATTCCGAGTTGTTCGCTCGCATGCTGTTTTTAGCAGATTTACTCACGCTAAGCTGCCGCCTACTGGGAGTGAATCTTAGCATCCTAAAATTGCGAACGACGTATTCGCAATATTGCGATTACACCTCTCTTAGCAGTTTCTGAGTAGCTCCAGACTTACTCGGCATCTGCGATCAGTTCAGTGCTTGTCGTTCCTGGTTTGACGTCATGAACACACCCAGCGTTCGCCCAGACACTCCTCCGTTTCTCCAGCCACTCCCGCGTTTTTCCCAGAAACGGTAGAGTTTTTCCGCACACACCCATAAAACGGCCAGTTTCCGCCCAGAAACACCCACTTCCTGTCAATCACATTACGATCGCCTGAACGATGAAAAAGCCGTGAGTAAAATTCCAAACTTCATAGCAAATTTACTTGGCGCAATCGCAGTGCGAACATTGCGCATGCGCACTAAGCGGAAAATCGCTGCGATGCGAAGAAATTTACAGATCGAACAACTCGGAATGACCCCCAATGTTTGGGGACATATAAATCCTAAAGTACAATACACAATGAATGGTGATGTAATATCTACAGTATGGGAAATAAAAAAATACCTTAAAGATATAGAGATTATATAAAACATATACAGTATGTTGCACATGTAAGTTGATATGAAAGCAATCAAAAAGTCTGGAGAAGCAGTGGGTAAAGTCAATTGTATAGTTGGGATATGGATACCATACTGGTGTTCGAGGTGGCGGCAGTCGGAGTACCAATGCCGTTTTCCTGACACCGGCCAGAAGACCGACGCCGGGATCCT
This sequence comes from Pseudophryne corroboree, assembly GCF_028390025.1. NCBI lineage: Eukaryota > Metazoa > Chordata > Amphibia > Anura > Myobatrachidae > Pseudophryne > Pseudophryne corroboree. The sequence goes on from NC_086447.1 coordinate 444,660,873, forward strand.
AACACGAATTACAATCCTGATCGTAGGTATGCCGGGGACAGTTAGGATTAAGCTGCAGGAGTTAAGATCTAGGCACTGCAGGGAGGGTTAGGTTTAGACTGAAGGAAGGGAGTATTAGGCACTAAAAAGGAGGTTTAGGGTTAGGGTTAGGATAGGCTGTGGGGAGGGTTAGGCACTGTGTGGGGAGTTTTAGGGTTAGACTGTGGGGGGGTTAGTGTCTGGCAGCAGGAGGGTTAGGTTTAGGTGGTAGTGGAGAAGGGTTAAAATACTTGCCTACCAGGTGTCTGGATTCTGCACGTCAGGATGCTTCTGATAGCATTCTGGCCACTGGCATCCCAAGCACAGGGATCCTGATACCATCCTGTATAACTGACTGTATAGGAAGATGAATTAGTAGGTATTAGTAATATTAATAAAACAGAACAATATCATATTAAAGGGACAGAGCTTATAAGATAGAAACATTTAAGTGCACATATGTCACAAAATGCACTGATATATATATATATATATATATATATATATACACAAGTCCAAAACCCGGCACTCACCCAGGGCAGCATAACCCTATAGTTGTAGCTTACTGGCGTGCCATCCCAGGGTGTTTAACCCATCTATACAATAGAACAGACAAGGCAGCACTCCCAGATTCAAATGGTGGAAAAAGACTTTTAGTCCTGTAGCAACGTTTCGGTTTTTAATCTGATGATGGGATGAGAAGAATAGGTACTGGTACCAGGGTTGGCCTGGCCCATGGGGGAGGGGGGGTTTGCAGGCACAGAGGGAACTCCCCAGTGGGCCTCACAGACAGGGCCCCACCCCCTCTTCAAGGGACTGTGTGCTTCAATTATACATTATACTGTATATTCTCCATAGTGCATTGCTGTTGTCAATCTGGTACATTATCATGCATGCATTAGTAGTATTTACTATATATATTTATTGAGGGGCCAAAACCATACACTTGCTTATGGTATCCAAGCCTCTAAGCATGGGCCCCTACCACCGCATTTCCCCAGTGGGCCCTTCATGCCCCAGTCCGGCACTGACTGGTACTATGTAAATGAGTATCAGTATTTGTTTCAGTTGCTGAAGGTCCTGTGGCCAGGCAAGTGTCTCTCCAGCTATAAGATAGCTGGAATGAAAGAGACTAGTAAGTCTCAGGTGGGATGTGTTAAAATTAGAGATGTGAGGTTTGGTTCTCCAGAAATTGGAATCCACCCAAATTTTGTGGATCCGAACTGAAGTACAGTATAACCCAGTCTGGATCTCCCGAGGATATCCAATCTGAACTGAGTCCCAGTCCATATCTTCCCACGGTTCAGAATTTGGACTTTAAATCTGAATTTCAGGTTTTGGATTTAAAAAAATAACATGAGTTTAGCAGTTTTTATTGATTTTTATCAATTACTATAGATTTTATCAATTTTGTTTTTACTGAACCAAAAACTGTATTTAAACCAAAACACTTGAGGATGGTTTTGTTAAAACCAAAACACAATGATGAATTAGAACCAAAACCAAAACACAGGGTCCGCGCACATCTATAGTTGAAATATACCAGCAATTACAGCAGAACTGTTTCCAAAAACAGTGATATTACTCAATACTGATACTGATACTGTGACAGCTCTATGTGACAGCATGTACCTTAGGTGGACCTAATCCATAGTGACTCTATTCATAACAAAGTGCCAGGATCAGCACAGTACCTTTGCAGCAGTAAGGATGGTGGGTGCATTGCTCTTGCAGTGCCATTTCATCAGCTGGCCACAATGAAGAGTAGCCATGAGTGAAGAGAAGAGCATCGGACTGACATTGACAGAGAACCTTAGTTCATTAGTTTGCAGAGTGACTGTCTCCTGGCAGGGATGAAAGATCCAGGACCAGCACAAGGGACAAAGGATAAAGAGGGAACAAGGAAATTAGGTGATTAGTCTGGGGGTGAAAATGGGATGGTTTCAGCACACCACTTACCGAGACCCTGTGCATGCCTATGAACTTGCTTCACAACACTAGCAGATTCAGGAAGGGGCACTCAGTCATGTGCCCCCCCTGTCATTTTAAGCCACTGATTCCACCCACACCTCACGGCAGCACCTCCTGCCAATCTCACATGCCTGCAAATCCTGCCAGCTCCTGGCCACCTGCATTTCTAGCCAGCCCATGGCCACCGCTGCTGCCTATACCTCTCTCCACCATCCGGCTGCCACCTTCACCTTCTGCTTCTGCTGAGCACAGAGTCTTGGGGCCTGGAGGAAGGCAACCTAATCAACTGCAGTGGGGACACCATCAGGTACAGTGGGCTGTACATCACAGGGTGCTCCATGGTGCATGGCTCTATGTCCCCCACTTTCACCATCACCTCTGCCTCCACAGTCATCCACAATCTTACTGTAACCCCTGCCATTCTCTTTCACCCACTGCCACTGTGTCACCACCTCCCCAGTCACCCACTATCTACCTGTCACCCTGCCTCTCATGGTCACTCACTGCCTCCATGTCACATACTGCCTCACTAGTCACCTACTATCTCCCAGTCACTACTGCCTCTGTCACCCACTGCATCCATGTCACTCTGTCATCCACTGCCTCCCCAATCACCTACTGTCTCCCTGTCACCCACTACCTCAATGTCTCCCACTTCCTCCCCAGTCACTTACTATCTCCCTGTCACCCCTGCCTCTGTCACTCACTGCCTCCATGTCACACCTGCCTCTGTCTGTCACCCACTGCCTCCCCAGTCACCTACTATCTCCCTGTCAATCTCTACCTCTCCATCACACCTGCCCGTGTCACCCACTGCCTCCATGTTACCCACTATTGTCCTGTCCCCCACTGAATATGCCATCAACCACTGCCTCTCACTGTCACCCTTTGCCTTTCCCTGTCACACACTGCCTCCATGTCACCCACTGTCTCCCCAGTCACCCACTAGCTCCCTGTTAACCACTAAATCTATCATCACCAATTCCCTCTCCCTGTCACCCACTGCCTCTCCCTGTCACCCACTGCCTTTCCTGTCAGCCTTTCCTTTCACTCACTGCCTCTCAATCTCTCATTATCTCTCCCTGTCACCTCTCTCTCCTGCCACCCACTGCCCCTCACTGTCATCCTCTACATCATCCGCTACCTCCCCGGTGTCACCCACTTCCTCCTGAAGTTGCCCATTCACTGACATCACCAATTGACCCCTCCCTGTCACCCATTCCCTTTTGTCACTCACAGCATTCCTTTTGAGGCCACACCCACTTTCCCAGGAGCAGGAACACCTTTGCTTAACAAACCCTCCTCTTTCCCCTGCCATGGCTCCCCCTCATCATCTTGTTCTAGATCCACCCCTGCTTCTGGACATTAGTTGATTAGGTTTTCATTAAAATCAGATCTTATTTCCCTAAAGTAGCATATTTAATCATATATTTGGTACTCTGTGAGCAAACAAAAACATAGGCTAAAAACAAACTCTTATAAGAGATAAATCAACTTTTGAATCATTATGTCAATTTCACCACTCTACTAAGGACCTGCTCTCCACTGTGTATATCAAATATTACTAGCACATGGTGTACCCCAAAAAGAGTCTCATGAAATAGCTTGGGAATGTGATGTGGGTGAGAGTCTGACTCCATATCAGTCCGAATTAAGGAAAATTCTTACAAACTATATTATCACTGGTATTTATTGCCCATGTGACTCCACTCGTTTTATCCCTCCTGTTCGGACAGATGCTGGAGACTGTGTGGTCACCGTGGAACTTTGCTGCATATTTGTTGGTCTTGCCTGCAACTCCAGTGCTACTGGAATAAGGTTCATAAACTTATTACTGTTATCCTCTGTATTTCAATTCCGAATTCACCTTACTACATTCTACTCTCTCACCCTTTCCCTAATGCCTCTCGCCAACAACAAAAGCTAGTTAAACACATTCTGAAAACAGCTAAATGCCAATTGCAGCATTCTGAAAATAGATATCACCCCCTACATTGCCGGCCACTATTAACGCTATTTGGTATACTTACAGACTAGAATGCATCACAGCGATATTGCATGACACTCCAGGTCAATTCATCGAAACTTGGACTCCCTAGACATCACATTTTGAAGCTGTACCCCCGTTCGTCACTATATAATCATATTAACACTATCATTACACATTACTTCAACATATTCCATGGGTCTAGACTCGAATGGCTAAACCCCCACACCCTTCCTGCCCTACTTCTGTACTAATTTCTCTTGCCTATCCTCAGATTTCTTTGTGCAGCTATATGTAAATGAGTGTTATTATTTACTTGATTCTTAAACATTCACTCTCCTGATGATATTTCAACAATACTCTACTAGACATATTTGTCATTATGTTTAGATAATCTTTCTCTCTATGATCGCTACACTTCAATGTTATACTGTTTTGTTCACTTACAGTGCAACATTTATTGTATTCCTGTATTATTTGTTTACTGACTTTGTTTATTTTACTACAATTGGGAACAGGAACAGCGAGGCACCTTGCCTGAAGCATGGCGAGCGAAGCGAGCCATACGAGGGGACATGGTGCACTAATTGGGGTTCCCGGTCACTCTACGAAGAAAATGACACCAAATAAATGTAAAACACTCATGTCGACCTTTTTTCATGTTGACCTAGTAACCATGTCAAGCTACTTACTGTTGACCAATAGTGGTCAACCTACAGTAGACACCGTTGACCTAAGTCTATTCTATCTAACATACCACACCCAGGCTTATCACTAATATCAATCTCAGAAAGATTCTAGTGGAAATGCCAACAACTAATTAAAATGCATACACGTATATAAGATAATCTTTGTGAGCCTTTGCGGTTATATAGACATCTGGGGCTGGATGTAATGATGCCCAAGTTCGGTGGCCATACATGCTGGCCAAGCTCAGACTTTTTTTTAAAGGGTCAATCACTTGCAAGGCAAAACCATGTCTTGCAAGTAATTGCCCCTTTAAAAAAAACGTCTTGGGCATCATTACATCCTGCAGCTGATTAGAGTATTTAATAATAATATTGTTCCCAGATAGATGCAGTATATTCCAAATGTCAAATAGTGCCAATTTTGGTAATTAGCCACAAAGTGGTAATAGAAACTGAAGGCAAATGTGGAGAAGTAATACAGGGCTCTATGTGAATTGTCCCTAATGCAGTGCTGTCAGTATGTACCACTAAACAAGTTACTGCTGCAATTCATTAATTTTAAGTCCGCCTTTGCTTCAAAACATCACTAAGCAGAGCTTACAGCTGATTTATAAATTGCTCACAGACCCAGAGGCGGATTTTACCTATGGGCTGCAGGGCTGCAAACCCCCAGTAAAATCAGTCAGTGCAGTGAGCCAGTTGCAGTCTTTGACTCCACTGGCTAAACTGTGACTGTCAGTGACTTTCTAATGGAAATCCTACCTGCCAGTCACCTGCAGGACTGCCAGAACGGGTTGTGATTAGCAGAGCTTGTTTCTTGTAGCAAGCCACTCCCTGCACGATTGTCAGCTTTAGATGGCTTCTTTGGGCTGCAGCCAATGCATTCCATAGTAGCCAGGGCTTTACGCATGCACAGTCAAGCTGCAACTTGTGCACATGCCCTGGTCCTGGTGCCTTTCAGCCCCAGTGCGCAGGTGCAAGGACAAGGTCAACAGCAGGGGCTCTCCTCTGTAGCAGGCAGCATGGCCAGCAGCAGCACCCCTCCTCCACAAGGGTGGGAGCTGCCACTGCACAGATTTTAATCACATACTACTTGGATGTGATTAAATCTGCATTTTAAGAGAGGACACGAGAAATTATTGAATTATCTGTGGTTACCATCTTTATAACTTCCATGAAACATCAAAAATTATGGAAAAATGCATTTTCCCCTCTTTATAAACAGAGTACACAATAGGAAGTTAAATTCCAGTAAAATGTGGTACAAACACTTTTAGGAACCAAACAGCAGCATGCCTTCCAAAAAGACTAAATTGCTCATCCTCCTCCTGAATATCTCGAAACTATGGATCATCCTCTCCTCCTTCCCCACCCTCCAGTCAATTGGCCTCTCTAGCATTGTTCTTGCCTGTTTCACTTCTTACCTTGGTAACCATTCTTTCTTTCTGTTTGCCTCTGGCTCCACCTCATCCCCTTCCATCCTACCCATTGGTGTCCTCCACGGTTCTGTCCTTGTCCCCCTTCTCTTCATTCTATAAACCTCTTACCTGGGTGCACTCATAAGCATCTTTGTCCGTCAATACCACATCTTTTCTGACAATATGCAAGTATACCTCTCCTGCGCTCTCTCCTTTTGTACTTTCTTGGGTATCCAGCTGCCTCTCTGCCATCTCTTCCTGGATGTCTGAGTGCTCCCCGTAGTTTAGCATGGACAAAACATGATAACCCTTTCCCCCATCCACAGTCTACCCCCCCACAATATCTCACCGTTGACAACACCATCATCTCCCCCATTCCCCAAATCCGCTGCTTGAGCCTCCCTCTCCTTTGCCCCCACGTCCAATTTCTGGCTCAATCCTGTAGGTTCTAGCTACGCAACATCGTTCAGAGTGTGAATAAATTCATAATCCACTCACTAGTCATCTCACGGCTAGACTATTGCAACACTCTCCTCACTGGCCTCCACTCTCCCATCTTGCGTCTCTCCAATCTGTTCTCAACTCCGCAGCTAGACTTATCTTTCTCTACTGCCGCTCTACATCTGCCATTTATCTTCGACAAAACCTGCACTGGCTTCAATTGCCATACAGAATCCAATTCAAACTCCTCACTCTCATATGCAAAACCCTCACTAACTTCACAGCTCTACATCTCCAACATCATCTCCCTATATTATCCCTCCCACTCTATCCCATCGGCCAATGACCACTGCCTCTCCTCTACCCTGGTCACTGCATCCCATGCTCGAATCCAAGATTTTGCCCACGCTGCCCTCGTTCACCGGAACGAGTCCCCTATATTAGACTCTCCTCGACCTTGCAAAGCTTCAAACAGGCACTTGCCTGGCCATCTCTACCTCACTTACTTCCTGCCACCAGGACACCTTCTGTTTGCTTGTGCCTCATGTCACCTGTCTGCCTTCCCCTTCCCCCTATATTGTAAGCTCCTTGGAGCAGGGCCCTCTTCTCCAGTTCTCACAACCCTCTTCTCTTACACTTCAATTACAGCTTTCTCCTACTCAGTGACTGTCTATACATCCATTTCCTCTTGCTCGTGACTATTCAACTTTTCCAATGGCTGTCCACCCCTAGTAGTACGCAGATAACTCCTTTTCTTCCTTACATCTCATCTTTATTGTGTACTAAGAACTGTGGTGCTAATTGATACCTGTACTCTGTTCTATATTTTCAGTAATGTTAAGTTCTGTATACCCTTATTGTTCTAATGTGTTGTATGTATGGCGCTGTGAAACACTTGTGGTGCCTTATAAATAAAATATAATAATATTAATACTAAGTGGCAGGTTTAAAATCCAGGTGGTTTGGCTATTTGCTGATTTACAAAACCACTCCAAAATTAAAGTAAAACCACACTTTAGAATAGAATAGAACAAAATTGAATATCAAAGCACCATCAATATTTTAGACCATAGAGAGAACAGAATAGGTATCCTTGATTTATCAAGCAGGGGTTTTGAAAACAGACATAAAACTGCCGACAAACCCACCAAAACAAATGACTGGCCTCAGGTAGGCATGTCAGACAAATTACAGGAATTGAATTTGACAGGCAACAATTGATTAACAGGAATATCATCCAATTGGGCTATGGAGGATTACGATGTGTCTCACCAGACATGACTAGTCTTTAACAGAAATACATAAACCAACAAAAATAAACAAAAATTGAAAACAAAAATACAAACACACTACAATCACACACAAAAAAAATCCCACACACCAAAAACCTTTATGGAAAACTCAGCTCAAAAAGACAAATATAGAGCAAGAAACAACTTATAAGCAATTATTTAGCAATCACTTTATATCTTTCTCCTTATACTTTGCTACAACTTTGTCTTTCTCTACTAAAACTCATCCCAAACCCACAAAGTGAATGTAGCCAGCTGTCTGATTCTATGATATCAGGTGAATGTTGTTTAATGAGCATGAATAGAATAGCTGTAATCCAATGTGGTCTGTTTCTATGATAGCAATTGAATGGTACTTTATGACAAATAGAGTTGCGCAAGTACAGTAAATGAATATGAATAGAATAGCTTACATTTCACAGTGGTCTGTTTCTATTATGTCAATTGAATGTTGTTGCTATAAAAGCACTATTAAATGAATATGAATAGTATCATTCATAATTATAATAATATGCAGTGGTTTCAGTGAAAATGCAGCTAGAAACGCCACTGCTGATTGTAATTTAGAAACTGCGAGGGATTGACAGCAAATTCAGATTAAACTTTAAAACTGGCCTTTATATATATATATATATATATATATATATATATAAATCACATGTTTGCACACTCCTTTTTTTTTAGTCAACTTATTGGGTGCGGTCTTAATAACCCTGCTTAGACGGAAAAATAGAACCAAAAACAAGTCGAACTCTCCAATATCATAACTTTCTTAAAACTTCTTTAATATCACCTCTCCATATACAGAGGATTTATCCATTAGATAATAATTTCACAATTACTTATCAGCAAAACAGATTTCTGCACACACATGTTACACTAGATGCTGTATGGCATTTAAATATCACACATCAAGACATGATTTATGCCTAGCAAGGCTTGTGCTCATCAGGAATAATGTCCCTTAATGTCCAACAGTAGTAATATGTGTCATCTGTTGCTGTTTCACAAAAAGCATCTGTCACAATCCATAGTTATGGTGTTTTTAGGCTTAAACACCAGACGGTGTGTGTGTCGGTCGACTTCGGCTGCCATCCGCGCCGTTCAAGACAGAATACCTATTTCCACAAAGACACAAAATATACACAATATCCCAATGAATAACATAAGCCACCATGCAGGGACCAGGCCACCCTGCACTGTCCGCACTGACATCCACATACCTGTTCAACCTGACCGCTGGCGTACGTTCCACACCACTGCGCATGTCTGTGCTCCCTCAATCACTGTCCCTGGAGTCTTTTAACTCCCTTCAGGATGGTGTGTTTGCGTGCGTCACCATGTAGATCACATCCTGTCACCACGGAACTACATTTCCCAGTATACCATGTGCCCACCGGCGCCATCTTACTCCCTGTTGTGTATGCGTGTCACAGTGTGCTTCAATACCTTAAACAGCTTCATATATACCATAAAATTGTTTCTTCAACAGCACATCTAATATGCAAGGGTTAACCTTGTCCCCACACAGTGGCTTTTACAATGTGCATATACATGTAAAACCATCACAAATACATTAAAATCTTTATTTATACATAATAACTGGACTTAGATTGAGCTCTCCCCCATTGTCAGGGTCAGCCCTGGCGAACTTGGTGACCTGTGTGACTATCATGCTGATTATCTTGAAGATGCCCCCGTTGTGACCCGCCAGGTGCTGCTCCAGAGTTTACTCTGTTGGATATCTAGGCTTTTTCTGATGGAGGTGATATGTGTTTCACCCGCTGTTGCTTGTGATCATGATTTGTATTGGATATCCCAGATATGATTCGCATATGTAAAGATTGGAATTTATAAATACTGTACAGCCTTTCTTGAGAAAGATCCAACATTGGGATCGAAACGTCGAGAAATTTTTGAGGCTACAATAAAATTTGATAAGAAGATCACGGATATTATGTTTTTGTATGTGAGAGAGCACCCTCCACCTTGTGGAATTCCTTATATTTATATATATATATATATATATATATATATACAATATTTAGAACACATAATTAATTACGTTGGTGGCACAGTGGAAATATAATTGGTGGGGCAGTGGGTACATTGGTGGGGCAGCGGATGGAGACGCTGATCGGTCAGTGCCTCACCTCCAGTGGTTCCCATCGGCAGCTCAGCTACAATGAAGCCGCTGGTGGGGAGGGAGTCACTGGAGGGGAGACGCGCTGAGCGGTCAGCAGCTCACATCAGCGGCTCCCATCAGCGGCCTCAGATATAAAGCCACTGGCGGGGAGGGGAGCCACTGGAGGGGAGGGAGCCGCTGCCAGGGACGGAGCCACCTGCGGGGGCTGAGCAATGTCACATTGTGGACATCGCGGCTCCGTACACACATGCCATGATGAGCGATGTCACAAGTGACATTGCTCACATTGAGCATGCTGCTCCTCCGACCACCAAACTGCAATCAACAAGCGCGGGTGCGCGCATCGTTGATTGCATGACCATACACACTAGACAATGTGAATGATATATCGTTCACAATCGTCTGTATTGGCCATATTGGTCAAAAAAATCATCTAGTGTGTATGGCCCTTTGAACAAAAAAGCAAGTAACTAGGAAAATACATAATTAACTGCAGGTAGGGTAGATGTAATATGTGCAGAGAGATATTATTATTATTATTATTATTATTATTATTATTATTATTATTACCAGTTATTTATATAACACACACATATTCCGCAGCGGTTTACAGAGAATATTTGCCCATTCACATCAGTCCCTGCCCCAGTGGAGCTTACAATCTATATTCCGTTACCTGTACACACAGACACATTCATGCTAGGGTTAATTTTTTTGCTGGGAACCAATTAACCTGCCAGTATATTTTTGGGATTGTGGGAGGAAACCGGAGTACCAGGAGGAAACCCACGCAAGTACGGGTAGAATGTACAAACTCCGCACAGTTAGGGCCATGGTGGGAATCGAACCCATGACCTTAGTGCTGTGAGGCAGTAATGCTAACCATTACACCATCCGTACTGCCAGATATAGATTTGGGTGGTGTGTGTTCAAACTGAAATCTAAACTGCAGTATCAAAATAAAGAAGCCTGTATTTGCAAGTTACTGTACTTGCAAAAACAGCCATTATTTACCTTGCAGAGAAAAAATATAACCCTCCAAAATCTAAATCTCTGGGAAGGAAGCTGTGTAACATGGCATCAGCTTTAATATATCTAAAGGTAATAATGAAATTAAATCAGGTGAAAAACAGTGCCCAACATGCTTGTCTGGAGTTGAGTGTCTTGGCAGACTCAATATAAAGTAAGTTTTTATGATCTGTGATGATGGTGATAGTGTGTTTGGCTCCCTCCATCCAATGTCACTAGTCCTCAAAGGCCCACTTGAGTGCAAGAAGTTCACGATTTACAACAGCATAATCACACTCAGCAAAAAATAATTTCTGAGACAGGAAAGCACAAGCGTGTAACTTGTTAAAAGCATTCTTTTGTGATAACTGGCTTCAACTCCCACCCGAGAGGCATCCACCTTAACAATGAAAGGTAACTCAGGGTTAGGATGGTGAAGAACTGGGGCCGAGACAATAGCTTGTTTTAGACCTACAAAGGCTTACAAGACTTGGAGGAACCAAATTATGGTGTCTGTCCCCTTTTTAATTAGCAGCAGTTAGGATCTGCCAAAACTTAAAAGGAGAAAATAAACCATAGTTTGCTAACCCAAGAATTTTTAGATGGCTTTCAAGTTGGTAGACAAAACCCAATTGAGAATGGCTTGGAGTGTGCTTGGATCTATGGAGAAGCCCTTAGGAGTGATGACATACACCAAGAAGGAAACTTTCTTTTCTTCAAATTATTCACATTTTTCCAGTTTTGCATGACCAAGTATATTGCATGACCAAGTACTCATAGTAACTGGATTGGGTATTAAAAGCCATCTTCCATTCATCTCGTTCTTTAATATAAATAAGATTGCAAGTATCTTGCAAATCAATATTGGAAATGATGGTAGCCTCTCTGAGCTGGTCAATATGTACATAGATGAAAGATAGAGGTTACATTTTTTTAATGAATATTTTATTCAAGCCCCTACAGTCAATTAATGGACTTAAAGTCTCATCTTTTTGGAAACAAAGCAAAATCCCCTGTCTTCAGGCTATTTTGAAGGTCTAATAAAACCTTTACTGTGATTTTCATTGCTATAGTCATACATTGCTTTAGTTTCAGGAGCTGACAAGTCATACAGTCTTTCTTTAGGCAGTCTGACCCCTAGAAATAATTTCATGGCACATCAAATTTACAATATGGAGGTAAGGTATCTGCTTTGCTTTTGGAGAAAACATCAAGAAACTCATGACACTAAGATGAGAGACCTGCAGGTACCTGCTAAATTACCGTAACTGGTAGGGACAAACAGGAAGCAGCACAATCAGTACCCCAACAAATTATCTATCCCAACTTCCAATCCATGCTTAGATTATGCTGAGTAAGCCACAGATGTCCCAAGATCAGAGGAACTGTGGGACTACTGAAAAGGAGAAAATAATATCCTCAGAATGTAATATGCCAATGGACAGGTGATCTATTGCATGTGTGAACTTACCACTGGATTTAGCTTGACCTAAGAAATGTCCAAGGTCTCAGCAAAACTGATGTCCAAGAATTTACCAGCAGCACCGCTATCAAGAAAGGCTGAGATGTTGGTGGAAGACTTGTTGTAGTGGAGCTGAGCTGGTATAAGTAGATTGGAATAGATTAACTATAAGATGAAATGGATCCCTTCCTTATCCATCAGGCTTGGTCTTTTCCTGACTTGTTAGGGCAGGAATGAGCCATATGACCCTTGCCTCCACAGCCTAGACACAGGCCTAAAGAAAATCTCCAGGATTTTTCTTCCAATTATAATTTATAGACCTTAAATTGCATAGGTTCAGAGAAATCAACTGAGGCTAATAAGGAGATAGCAGATCAAGTGGATGTTTAGGTTCTTTCTCCAACCTTCTCTCCTTTATATGTCTGTCAGTTTTAATCGCCAGCTGTATTAAAGCCTCAACGGAATCCATAATCTGGTATTGCAGAAGAGGGTCTTTATCCTATCAAACATGCCAATGCGTAATTGACTTCTCAGTGAGAGATCATTCCACTCACAGTAAGCAGACTAGCATCTGAATTCAGAACAATATTTTTCTGCAGTTCTGTGGCCTTGTTTGAGATGAGACTCCGCAGAAGCAACACATCTGTGTCATCATTAAGTAAGCCTAAAGCTAGCAAAAATGCTTTAATGTAATGAACAGCAGTATGATTGGGGCCTCAACTAAATACCAAAGCTTAAGGATCCACTTGGAGTAAGGAGATAATAATTCCTTTGTTGTTTAGAGCCAGAGGATTGAGGTCTCAACCTGAAATATTTGTTATGTATTTTTATTTATTAACAGTTCCTTATATAGTGCAGCATATTCCGTTGTGCTTTTCCTAAAATTCCAGTATAATTTCCAATGTCCAGAAAAGCAATCCAGAAGATGGAACTTGGGTTCAATTACAGATCCATGGGATACAGGAGTGGATCTTAAAGTCTCCTCTGGAGCAACTACATGAAATGACAAATCCAGTACTACCTGAGACAACATCTGTAGCTGGTTTGCCAATACCTGGGCCAGACGTGCCTGGGTTAGATCCATGAGGAAAATACCTATGTCAGCCAATATTTTTGTGGCCAGTTGTAATGTTAAGCACGCCTGGCTCCCACCCTGCTCCTGAGAAGCTATGAGGATTTCACCTATACTAGCCACCTTTCCTGGGCAAAGTAAGTCTACCAAGTACTGGGATGCTGTCAAGAATTAATGCAGGGACAATGAGTCAGTATGAAGTCTGAGGGGTGTATTTACTAAAGTGTGGGATTATAGAAGTGGAGATTTTGTCCATAGTAACCAAAGTCTACTTATCATTTATCTAGTACCTTCTAGAAAATAACTAGATTCAAATTGGTTGCTATAGACAGCATCTCCACTTCTATCTGCACTTTAGTAAATGTACTCCTAGATGAGCACAAGGAATGGGCTGAGGTGGTTGTAGAGGAAACTAAGATAGGAGACAAACTAACAAGAAAGACGAGGAGCTAAACAGACACAAGTCTGGGCAAGGGTTGGGTACAGGCAGAAATGTTTAAGGCAGGAACAAGGTGCTGGACAAAAGGCTATCCACAGCAAAAAAACAACAACACTAAACAAACTGCAGCGGGGTAGGTGTGTGGCACAGATAATATATAACTGGCAATGCACCAAAGTCCTAACTGTGCTTAAAACTATCCGGGGAGCCAATCAGAATTGCAGAACAGAGAAAGTCCCCTTTCAATTCTTTAGACTGCATTTGAATAGCTGCACATACATAGACAGGCTCCTACAATTATTTATATTGCAGCTGAGTAGATGCACATACAGAGAAAGTTGCTAGTAAGAGCTAGGACTAACAGGCAGTGTGGCTGCAGCGAGTCCCAGGTGCCTAGCAACTTTCTGGACCATCGGCCATTTCGACTGGCAGACTGTGGTGTCCCAGATGCCTAGCAATGATCGGGACCCATCAGACCTTTGAGCCACTGTGGCGGCTCCTAACAGCCGACATTTTTAATGTTGACAGAATGACCATGTTGCCACTATGGACATTTTGACTGTGAATACTGCTGATGACATTATGTCAATGTATGGACCATGTGGACACTCAGGTGCCAACGTTATGAATGCCAACATGTTGTATGTCGACATAACGACTACATATCATTTCTATGATAATGTTAAGTTGTGTGACTTACAATTATTGCCAAATCTTTTTTTATTCACCTTAAATTGTGGAAGCTGTGGCTAGATGAGTCTTTCCCATATATTATCACATTAGGCTGCAGCTCCAGTCACTGATGTAGTTACTGCTTCTACAATGTAAGGCAAGAGAAGCTGTGAAGTATGTGCAAGGTATCATATAGTAAGGAGGATAGTGATGTGAGGTGGTGGTGAGGAAGAACAATGGAGATGGGTGGGGTAAATAAAAACCATAAGGAAGAGAGCCATGCGTGAGGCCATCATGGTCATCCGTGGCAGCAGGGGCGGAGCTAGAAATTTGAAGAACCAATAGCAAAATCTTGAAAGGGCCGCTCCTCCCCCACACCATTGTCACTACAATGCCCATTAGGGGAGCAGTAGAGAGAAAGAGAGTGAGGGGAGTGAGAGAGAGACAACAAGGTATCAGGGGAAGAGAGAGAACGAGAGAGAGGCAGAAAAGATAGGGTGAGAGAGGGGTAAGGGAGAGAGAAAGAAAAAGGGGGTGAGGGGAATTGAGAGAGGGCATCAGGGAGGGAGAAAGAGTGTCAGGGAGGGAGATCAAAAAAGAAGGGGAGCAAGAGAGAGTGTTAGGAAGAGACAGACATGGAGAGAGAATGAGAGAGAGAGAGGGTGTCAGGGAGAGATTCAGGAAGAGAAAGAGACACATTATCAGGGAGGAAGAGAGACTGTGCCAGGCAGGGAGAGAGGGTGGGAGAAACAGTGCCAGGGAGAGAGACAGTGCCAGGGAGAGAGAGAGAGAGAGAGAGAGAGAGAGAGAGAATGCCAGGGAAAGAGATAGAGACTGTGTCAGGGACAGAGAGGGACAGAGAGAGTGCCAGAGAGAGAGAGAGACACAGCATCAGGGAGATACAGATAGTGTCAGAGAGAGAGGCAGAGAGAAACAGTATCATGGAGAGAGAGTGTCAGGGGGAAAGAGAGAAAGGGAAAGAAACAGTGCCAGGGAAGGAGACAGTGTAAGGGCATGAGAGCGGGATGGAGAGACAGTGTCAGGGAGAGAGACAGTGTAAGGGCATGAGAGAGGGAGAGACAGTGCCAGAGAGAGAGAAAGAGAGAGACAGTGTCAATGAGAGAGATTGTTAGGGAGAGTGTCAGGAAGGGGGTGAGGGAGAGAGACAGTGTCAGAGAGAGAGAGTGTAGCAAGAGATTGTCAGGGAGAGCCAGGGTAGAGAGAGAGGGGGGGATCAAGCATGAGGTACATTACCTGCTATAGTAGACTCGCAGAGGTCTCTGATGGGGGCAGGCACTTCACAACATTATGCCCCACCCCCTTTATTCCCGTAAATTGCGGCACTGCTGCCCTGCCGCTGGTGATCATCCTCCACGCGGCTGCAAGTGGTGCTATCAGCGGCAGATGTTCACGTAGTAATGGGTTGAAGGGGAGCGACGGGTCTTGGAGGCAGCCCGTGACTGGGTGCAGGGAGAGCAGCAGGCCCTGTAACCAGCCTGGGCCCCATAGCAGCTGCACCCATGGTACTTATGCCACTGATGGCAACTAAAAGTTGTGCAGGTAATACTCCAGAGCTGATCTGAGTTTGTTTAAAATGTCGTTGGCCAGGAAAAAGCCTCTGTCTCTTTCCATGAGGAGGAGCCAAAGATCTGAGGAATCACAAGATGGTTGAAGCTGTACTGTACTTTGGGTCTCTACCTACCCAGTCTGCCCCTGATTAGTTGTACTCTTCTTTACAGAGATAAATGAGCCTATGTTTACATCCTTTGTGTCTTATTACCCTCCCCATCCACTAGCACAAAACTTATATCTGAACAGTGTGTAATCTACAATTACATTACAAAGCCAAATATACCAACTCACCAATACACAGTGTCCTGTCCACTATTTTATAAACACATTTATTTTTCGCACTTCATTGAATTTCCTTTGCTTATTGTATATACCCAGGAAAACATACCAGCCCCTCCCACTCATAACTTGGTATAATGCTAAATCCAACTCTGCTTATTGGCTAATCTTTGAGCATTGAACAGCTCTGTAAACCTGCACCAGATTTACAACAATTTCAGTTTTGTAGTTCCAGACATATTTTCTATTTTCTAGAATATCATCTCCTGTTATTTGCCCTTTTGAGAATAACTGTAACAAATAGAAAAACTTGAAGGATAAATGTAACAATGCCACACTTACTTTCAATACTTTACAAAACAATACTTTCAGCTGCTTCATGCCAGCAGCGTGTAGAACCAGTTATAATGCAGATGGCTAATATCAGACATAGATGTTTTCCAAAGATATGACACACTGATAAAATATCTTCCTAAGAATTTTTACTACAAATTACAATGTTTTATGTAAATTGGATCAAAGTAGCAGACATTTTAAGATAGATGATGCAAACTGGTTCTAATTTTAAGTGATGTGTGTCATGCTGCTTTCTGTAGTAAAGGCAATGTAATGGGGATACCAATCCCTCACAGCCAATTTGCTGTACTTGCAGGAAATTATTACAGAATGATTGACATTTGTTTGCATTTAATTATAAAATATTATTAGAATGATATTATATAAAGGGAAAGTAATTATAAATTTGTATGTTTTCGATAGGGAAAAAACTACACACACACATATATATATATATATATATAAAGCAGCAGAATAGCCGGCACTCCCCTTGCTACCGTGATAATTGCTCCGGTGCCCTCCTTAGGATACGAAATCCAACAACAGCCAGAAGAATAGGCGGCACTCCAGAGACTTAATATCCAATACTTCTTTTTATTGAAGGTTCATCCTACAATTGTTTCGGGCTATTGCCCGTCAATAGCCCGAAACAATTGTAGGATGAACCTTCAATAAAAAGAAGTATTGGATATTAAGTCTCTGGAGTGCCGCCTATTCTTCTGGCTATATATATATATATATATATATATATATATATATAAAACACTCACTTCTCCAGCGATGCAGAAAAAGTAGACAAGCCAGCACTCACGTGTAGATGAAAGAAAAGCAGGATTTATTCCTTAACCAAACGGCATGGTGAAGTACAGCAAATACAGCAAAAACAGCCCGACAGCTGTTTCAACCGACTGGTCTTCCTCAGGGGCTAACCACACTGTTGTCAGAACATTACTGTATTTTCAGAATATTAGAGATGTGTGGTGGGCACTTTTCATGTTTTGTGTTTTGGTTGTGGATCTGGATCCTCGCTCATGTTTTGGATCTGGATTGGTTTTCCCAAAGCCACCCTTTCGGGTTTTCATTTTGGTTTTGGATCTGAATGATTTTTGAAAAAAACCACAAAAACAGCTAAAATCACAGAATTTGGGGTTAATTTTGATCCTACGGTATTACTAACCTCAATAACAATCATTTCCACTAATTTCCAGTCTATTCTGAACACATCACACCTCACAATATTGTTTTTAGGCCAAAAGGTTGCAACGAGATCGCTGGATGACTAAGCTAAGCGACACCAGTGGACGGCACAAACACCTTGCCAATCTAGGAGTGGCACTGCAGTGGCAGACAGGATGGCAGTTTTAAACACTAGGCCCCAAAGAGCACATAATGCAAGAAAGAAAAGAGGCACAAGATTGGATTGTCCTTGGGCCCTCCCACTAACCCTTATGTTGCAACAACAGGACAGGCACACTTTAACAAATCAATCATTTCAGTGACAGGGTCTGCCACATGACTTTGGCTGAAATGATTGGTTTGTTTGAGCACCAACAAAAAAAAAGAAGCAATTAATCCTCTCCCCAGAAAAGAAGCAATTAATCTCTCCTTGCACCTACTGGCTCTACAGAGGCAAGATGTCATCCTCATCCTCCAAATACTCATCCCTTTCAGTGTGTACATCCTCCTCCTCACAGAGTATTAATTTTTTCCCACTGGAATTAACCATCACAGGTCCCTGTGTACTTTCTGGTGGCAATTGCTGGTAAAGTTCTTCCTGGAGGAATTTATAATTTATTTTGATGAACATCATCTTCTCCACATTTTGTGGAAGTAACCTCCTACGCCAATAGCTACAAGGTTACTGGCTGCACTAAACAATCTTTCAGAGTACACAGTGAAGGGGGGCAACTTAGGTAAAAAAGCAAGTTTGTGCAAGGGACTCTAAATTGCCTCTTTTTCCTGCCAGTGTACATATGGACTGTGTGACATGCCTACTTGGATGCTGTCACCGATATAATCCTCCACCATTCTTTCAATGTTAACAGCATCATATGCAGTGACAGTAGACATGTCAGTAATAGTTGGCAGCTCCTTCATTCCAGACCAGATGTCAACACTTGCTCCTGACTGCCCTGCATCAGTACCAGCGGGTGGGCTAGGAAATTGTATTTTTTTCCTTGCAGCCCCAGTTGCGGGAGAAAATGAAGGGTGAGCTGTTGATGGGTCACGTTCCGCTTGAGTTGACAATTTTATCACCATCAGGTCTTTGCACCTCTTCACACTTGTGTCCGCTGGAAAGAGAGATACAATGTAGACTTTAAACCTAGGGTCAAGCACGGTGGTCAAAATATAGTGTTCTGATTTCAACAGATTGACCACCCTTGAATCCTGGCTAAGCGAATGAAGGGCTCCATCCAGAAGTTCCACATACTTAGCGGAATTGCTCCATCTTAGCTCCTCCTTCAATTTCTCCAGCTGCTTCTGCAAAAGCCTGTTGAGGGGAATGACCTGACTCAAGCTGGCAGTGTCTGAACTGACTTCATGTGTGGCAAGTTTGAAGGTTTGGAGAACTTTGCACAACACGGAAATCATTCTCCACTGCGCTTGAGTCAGGTGCATTCCCCCTCCTTTGCCTATGTCATAGGTGGATGTTTAGGCTTCAATGACCGTTTGCTGCTCCTCCATCCTCTGAAGCATATAGAGTGTTGAATTCCACCTCGTTAGTACCTCATGCTTTAGGTGATGGCAGGGAAGGTTAAGGAGTGTTTGCTGACACTCCAGTCTTCGGCACGCAGTCGCTGAATGTCAAAAGTGGCCCGCAATTTTTTTGGCCAGCGACAGCATCCCCTGCACACCCCTGTCATTTTTCAAAAAATTCTGCACTGGAATTTGCCCAGATGTAATGCACGCACAATATTGATGGCATTGTCAGATATCACAAATCCCCAAGAGATGTCACCCAATTTCCATAAGAGGTTGTCAGTGGTGTGCCTCATACGTAACTGGTGATACACAGCCTACCTAGTAATGAGATGGCATTTGTGAGATGCTGCTACTGGTGCCGTTGCCATTGTTGCTGCGGGAGGCAATAAATCTACCCAGTGGGCTGTTACAGTAATGTAGTCCTTAGTCTGCCCTGTTCCACTTGTCCACATGTCCGTGGTTAAGTGGACAGTGGGTACAACCTCATTTTTCAGGACACCGAGGATACTTTTCTTCATGTCGCTGTACAGTCCGGGAATCGCTTGCCTAGTGAAATGTAATCTAGATGGGATTTGGTACCGGGAACACAGTACGTCCATATACTGTCTAAATCCCACTGCACTAACGGCGGATACCAGATGCACGTCTAACACTAACATAGTTGTTATGGCCTCAGTAATCCGCTTTGCAACAGGGTGACTGCTGTCATATTTCATCTTCCTCGCAAAGGACTGCTGGACAGTCAGTTGCTTAGTTGAAGTAGTACAAGTGGTCTTCCAACTTCCTCTCTAGGATGACGGTCGACTCCCAGCAGCAACAACAGCAGTGGCAGCAGTAGTAGGCGTACCACTCAAGGAATCTATGGAGGAATCCTGTTTAGGAGATGACTCGTCAGTCATGCCAGTGACATGGCCTGCAGGACTACTTACGTTCCTGACTGAGAAGGAAATTGATGTTGAGGGAGTTGGTGGTGTGGCTTGCAGGAGCTTGGGTACAACAGGAAGAAAGGATTTAGGTGTCAGTGGACTGCTTACGCTCTTACTCAATGTTTTTGAACTTGGCAATGACTTATGATGAATGTGTTGCAGGTGACGTATAAGGGAGGATGTTCCTACTGAAGGTGGTTAAACTCCTTACCCCTACTTATTACGGATTGACAAAGGCAACACATGGCTTGACACCTGTTGTCCAGATTTGTGGAGAAATAATTCCACACCGAAGAGGTGGCTTTTTTGGTATTTTGCACAGACATGACAATGGGCTTTTTCATCGTATGGCCAAGAACTGTCTCCACTGGTGCCTTATTCAAACAAATCACATCACCATCAGAATCCTCATCGTCAACTTCCTCCTGAGCGCCAGCTACACCAATATTCTCCTCATCCTGGTGTACTTCTACAGTGACATCCTCAATATCAGCAACTGGACTGGCGGTGCTCCTCCCAGCACTTGCAGGGGTCGTGCAAATGGTGGTAGGAGCCTCCTCTTTCCATACAGTCTTGGGAAGGTCAGGCCCAGACATCGCAACCGCGGACACACTTGGACCCTCTCTGAATGCACAATTGTATTTTCCAGTGCTTTAACAAGCTTAATTTTTTACATTTTTCGAGAAGGAGGATGGCTTCCATCCTCATGAGAAGCTGAACCACCAATCATGAACATAGGCCAAGGCCTTAGCCTTTCCTTGCCACTTCGTGTCGTGAATGGCATATTGACAATTTTACGTTTCTCATCAGATAATTTCTGTTTTTCTGATTAATTTTTGCTTCTTAGATTTTACATGCCCTCTATGACATTGGGCATCAACCTTAACAGATGACGTTGATGGAATTGCATCGTCAATGTCATGACTGGTGGCAGCAGCAGCTTAAGCACTAGAACTAGGAACTGGAATTGGTTCCTGATCTTCCAGTATTTTTTCCTTCAAATTGTTGTTCTCCATTTCACAAGTCAGCACCCCTTTATTATTACAGCACACTGAACAGTGCCCCTTTATTTTCACAGCACCCCTGTATTTTACAGCATACAGGACCAGTATACTTTTATTTTACCAACAGCACCCCTGTATTTTTATAGCATATAGAACTAGTTTACTTTAATTTTAACAGCAGCACCCCTATATTTTTTCAGCATACAGGTCAAGCATACTTTTATTTTAACAGCAGCATTCCTGTATTTTTACAGCATACAGGATTAGTATACTTTAATTTTAACAGCAGCACCCCAGTATTTTTACGGCATACAGGACCAGTGTACATTTATTTTCACTGCACCCCTGAATGTTTACAGCCAGCAGCCCTGTATTTTCACTGCATACAGGAGGACAGTGCTGCTGCCCCCTGTACAACACAGTGACAGCAAGGACAGCAATACCCATATACAGCTGTAGCACCCCTAACAGCACATGAAACACCAGTGACAGCCAGGACAGCACCCCTAACAGCACAGGGACACCACAGTGACATGAACAGCACCCCTAGAGAGCACACACTAACCCCATCCGATGCCACCACCTACAGAGAGAGTCAGAGGTCTGTCTCCCTCACTCTCCAAGTCTGGAGGGAAAATGGCGGCGATGTGTGGCTATTTATATGGAATCCAAAACTCGCAAAAATCTGACGGTGGTTTGATTATGTTTTGCCTCGTTCTGGTTTCCGAGTCTGGCTGGAAGTCCCAAGCCATACCCAGATTCTGTCTCAGAACATGATGTTCAGGGTGTTCGGTTCTCTGAGAACCAAACCTACTCATCTATAACATTTATATGCTCCTTATTGTGTTCCATCCCTCCATCTGTAAGTTCATTACTGTCCCACATGCAGAGACATCATTAAGTTTTTTGCTAGATAAATTCAGTGGTGCCCTCCAGTGGCTGGCACCCCTAGGCAGCTACCTAAAGCTGCCTAATTTGAGAGCCGGCCCTGAGTCACTTTATTCTCACAAAGATTGCATAAACTTCAAGTACTGACTTCTACCATAATATATCTTGTGGATCATAGGAGGGAGGGAGACAGAGCCCACTTGACAGGAAAATGGTTTTACAGGAATCCTTATAACAATACCTAGCACAATCTCCTTCTGTTGAAAGACTTTGTATTAAAGGGAGTCAAATAAATAGCTAGGTGAACACTGCATAGTGATAAATAGCATTTAAGCACAGCTTAATTAAAGCAACATACTGCATTTCTGCTTGTTGGTTCAGTGCCAGGACTTTGTGCAACTGTGTAACCAGTAATTATATAGCAACAGTAAAAGTATGACAACTGCTACAGATATGATATACTGTATCTCTCATCACTGGAATGGACTTCAGCACCTCTATTAAATCTCAATAGTAAATCCCTCTAATCCAATTAAATATAACACTAATTACAATTGGGAATTCCAGCCAGCTCTCTATTCAGGATCCATTATGATAATAGGAAGTAAAGCTTGTACACCACCCAGGTTAACCCATGTTATTAAACTAAAGGGCCCTACACACTCGGCGACCTGCGGCCGAGGTGCCCAACGGCCAATATGGCAAAACGGGCGATCCACCACAGGTGCGGGTGATGAGGAAAGTGAAAGTTTTTTTCGCTCCCCACGTCACCCGGCCCCATTCGCGAACATGCAGGTCATCCTTGTCGACCTGCATGTTCAATCGATGGGAGAACAAAGATGAACGAGCGCAGGAACGTGCATTGTTCATCATTGAAGCATCCACACTAAAAGATATGAACAATTTATCATTAATTTATGATTGATATCGTTCCTATCTTTCAGAGAAATCGACCAGTGTGTAGGGCCCATTAGAGACTGAAAATTAGTTGTGGTCTTATAATGCAGTATAAAATATAAATAGCAAGAAATATAAAGTTGCACATGTTAAAGCTTGTAGCAAATTTATTAATTTGACAGGTTGTGTCATTCATTTTTGCAATTGTGTTTTAGACCCTGTAATGATGAATAGTATTTTTATAGGTAAGCTCTTAGATAATTGGAATTGAGTGGAGTTTTGAATAATTCTGCAAGACAGCTAATATACTGTAAGTTTTGTACCTTAGAAGTTAAAGTTAAAAGATGTTAAGTTTAAATGTACTAGGAAGGAAAACACTTCCCGAGAGTTCTTCAAATAAGTGTTCCCGAAAAATAAAGATAACCTTTATTTACACTCTCTGTGTTTAATGTGTGTGAACTTTGTGAAGAGAATGATGTTCAAACTGAAAGGTGCTCTTAAACAATACAGTAAGTGTAATTAGTATATATTGGGTTTGGTTAGGTGACAGCAAAGACACAAATGCAGTCAACTGGCTTTAGCTAAAGGGGAAATTCTTACCTGTATTTATGAAAGTAAAGGGCAAACAGAGAAGCTTGCCTCTCTGTCGTGGGTGGAAACCAAATGATTAAAGGAAGAAGGTTAGAGACTCTACCATGTTCCAGTAAACATAACTCGTGAGTATGCTTGGTACCTCTAGGAAATAGATAGGCACTTTACCCACATAGCTTAGTATTCATTAGACAATTTATGCAAAGAGATCTGGTGGTCATCTCATCAGGGGGGTCATTCTGACCCGTTCGCATGCAGCGGTTCTTCACTGCGATACGAACGGGTTTGGAATGCACATGCACGGCATGCGCATTGTGCACGCACGGCGTTGCCCGGAGACAGGGATTGCCGGGCTACGACACTGGATACGAAGAAAGCAGTCACAGTGGCGGCCGCAAAAAGATTGACAGAAGGAAGGCGTTCCGAGGCATAACCTGTCCATTGGTGGACATTTTCTGGGAGTGGTAAGGAAAACGAAGGCGTGTCCAGAAGAACGGAGGGCGGATGTCTGACATCAAAGCCGGTCCCATCATCGCTGCGATCGTCGCACAGGGTAAGTATGTCCAGGGCTGGTCTACTTTTACACAAAACATTTTTAGCTAAGCAGGGCTGCACAAGCATTCGCAGCCCTGCTAAGCTAAAATACACTCCCCCATAGGCGGGGATTAGGTGATCACGGCAGCAGCAAAAAGTTGCTGACTGTGATCAACTCGGAATGATCACCCATTCTTTTAAAAGACACTATGTTTAGGACAGCTTTGAAAGTATATCAAAAGAGAGGTGGAGTTATATATTGTGATTGTGTTACCACAGCATGGTGATTACATTTATTAAAAATGTGCACAGGTTAGTCAAATTGTCATACTTTTACCAAATATATGTAGATGTATCCCCAGAATGTCCCCATCTTGCAATAAAATTTTTAAAATCTAGAGTTAGTTCTGAAAGCTGAATTAATCAATTTTGTGTACACAGCAACTTGCTGATTTATCAAGGATAACTTACACAAGATACAGTAGCACTTTGTTTTTTTACATGGGGTTATTGTGGGCTGTTCGGTTTTGATGATTTGTTCACATGGGTTTGGTATGAAATACTGGAGGTCGAGGATGCCAGAGGTCATATGACTGATTGCAGCATCCCGACACAGAAGATCCTGACATCCGAGGGTAAGTATTTTTACCCTCACCCACCCTAGCCTTAGCCCACCAGGTTAGGGTGGGTAACCCTCGGGGATGGGGGCGGCTAAGGCGAACCCTCGGGTGGTGGCAGCTAGGAATAACCACCCCCCTAGTGGCTAACCCTAACCCACCCTAATGCCTAACCATAACCCTTCCCCCTCCCCCCCTGGAGGCCCTATTCCTAACCCCAATACTTATCTTCAGGATGTTGGCTGTCAGTGTTCCAGCACCAGTGTTGTGAGTGGTATCATGATTCCAGCTTCGGTCACATGACTGCCGGCTTTCCAGTGGCGGGGATGCTGAACGCGTCTCGTTCACATTAGTGGTGGCATTATAATGAATAGAGTTTATCACTGTAAAAAAATAATTCCATTACTGGTGGAATTGCCCATATTTTCGACATGAACTTTTACCAACTTTCCTGTCTAACTTGTAACAATAGATATCTTTAAATATGTGTATAGAGTATCTATGCTAAAAGTAAATAGTCACAGTGTGTCAGTTTTTTAATCTGTTTGCATTTTCACTAGGTTTTCTAATTATCTTCATAGTATATGCAGTGTCCCAAGAGCCAGCTTTTGTTTGTTTTTCTCTTCTCTACATCACTTCATGAGATTATGCTGTCTCTGTTTAGTTATTTAAATCACAGATAAGTATTATCTAGTTAGGGATGATATCATTCAATTGAATTTAAAAAAGTGTATTTCCTACAACTAAAATCCCTTATTTGTGATAACATTGTGCTTGTTATGACCCTTTATACAGTGCTGTAGCTAGAGATTTTGGTGCCCTGTGCCAGAAAGTACATTGCTGCCCCCTCTTCCCCCCTTTTGTGGCCACACAATAGTACATCCAATTCAAACTATGTTTGACGGTAGTGTCCCTTATTCGCATAACACCACACAGCAATGTCCCATTATTATTTTTTTTACATATTTTGAAACTATACCTCTGTAACAAATGTTTTGCTGACATGTTAATATAATAATTGCTTGTAAAGTGTCCTAACACTAAATTTAGTACAGTGCCATCCATGAGCATTGCAGTATAGTGATATTCCAGATAGCTCCTCTTCTTGCTCAATACAGTGCAGTTGCTGGGCTTAAATTGTGACGTGATGCTGACTGACAGGGGGCCTAAGTCAGATCTAATCGCAGCACAAATTTGTTAGCTAATGGGCAAAACCATGTGCATTGCAGGTGGGGCAGATGTAACATGTGCAGCTGCGATCAGATATGAATTAGGCCCTGCATCATCTGGGTTGCAGAAATCAATGATGTGGAAATCAAACACCAACCATGCAGATCCTGGAATCTTTCCTATCCCCTCTTTACCATACAGTACTATGTACATGTTATAAGTGACAGAGCAGAAAGGAGAGTATCTGGTGGCGGCTGGAACTGTCTGTCCCCCTAGTCCCTGCTCACACAGCAGTGATCGCTCTCCTACCTCCCGTCCACCAGATCATTCGGCTGCAGCGTGGGGCCCTGGATACAAAGAGTTAGAGGCAGCAGTGAACGTGGTGTGGAAGAGCCACTTGTGTGTGGGTACTGTACAGCTGTGGCATACAGGAACAGGCAACTCAAGATCCAGGCATTGGTGAGGCAGGGTACTATATTACTGTGGGGCTCATGCATCCCTGTGTACTATACTGCCTGCTGTAATCTACTCTATGTTGCACAGGCTGTGCTACACACATTACCGTGAGAAGCATAGTAGCTAGGTGATGATGGGTGAGTGTGGACAGTTCTCCAGCCATGTTACTCGTGCGCTGTGTGCCTAGCACCATCCGCACCACCCTTGTTATGAGCACTTGAATAGAAGCACATATTTTCTTAAAATGGATCACTTATGTGGGCTAAGAGAAAGTAGTAGATAATATAGACACTGTCTTACAAACCTTAATATATACTGTACAATAAGGTATACAATTATAATAGTGATATTTGTCTAGAAACAAGGCTCAGTAACATCTAGGTTTGGGGGAGAGACATAAGGGAGAGGTAAAGAGTAGTTCAGTCTTTGTGAATATTTTTTGGTCTACTATGCCTTTACAATATACCTACTGTATATGGCAACTTCAAGTACTGTAATCTAAAAAAACCTATATGGATAATAAGTTCCTCTAGAATTATTTAGAATTCCTTTGGAAGTCAGTTGTGAAAACTTTATTTTACTCTTTGAACTTTATTTTTATTTTTGTTTGAAGAATTCAAATAAGCTTCAGAATCACTTTGCTTCAAACTGGAGTCCAATCCTTGTGGCCTTATCACTGCTCAAAAGATCTCCTGGGTCATATCAGAGTCGCTTTAAGAAAGGAGGAGGCCCATGTGCAGGCTCCGATTGGGCCCCCTCCTCTCCAGCGGTACAGTAGACTCTGGCATTGTGCCAGAGCCTACTGCGCATGCACAGGTCTCCAGGAACATGGCGCCTATGCTGTGTTCCCAGGGACAGCTCTATTGTGCATGTGCAAGTCACTGGAAAATAGCCACAGCTGCCATTTTCCAAATGATCTTTGCCGCCGTGCAGCTATCGCCGGGTTGACGGATAGGTGAGTATAAGAAAATGGGTGCAGGTATACGGTATGTGGGTCCCCCCAGACCCAGGGGCCTATGTGAAATGCACATTTTGCACCCTTTATAGATATGCCAGTGGGTCATATCTACTAAGGAGTGGGTTTAGAGAATTGGAGATGTTGTCCATAGCAACCAATCAGATTCTATTTTCTTCTAGAAGGTGCTAGATCAATGAAAAGTACAATCTGATTGGTTGCTTTGGATAACATCTTCACTACTATAAACCTGGACCTTAAAAAGGTATAGCCCCTAGTGCTTGTAAGAGCAGCAGGTCTGCACATGAGCTGATCAGATGCAACAGATCTCTTACAATTTCATCTAGAGATGTGCGGCGGGCACTTTTCATGTTTTGTGTTTTGGTTTTGGATCTGGGTCCCCGTTTGTGTTTTGGATCTGGATTGGTTTTGCCAAAACCACCATTTCGGGTTTTTATTTTGGTTTTGGATCTGGATGATTTTTGAAAAAAAATAATAAAAACAGCTAAAATCACAGAATTTGGGGGTAATTTTGATCCTACGGTATTATTTACCTCAATAACATTCATTTCAACTAAGTTACAGTCTATTCTGAACAGCTCACACCTCACAATATTGTTTTAGGCCAAAAGGTTGCACCAAGGTCGCTGGATAACTAAGCTAAGCAACCCAAGTGTGCGGCACAAACATCTGGCACATCTAGGAGCGGCACTGCAGTGGCAGACAGGATGGCACTTTTAAAAACTAGGCCCCAAAGAGCACATAGTGCAAAGAAGAAAAAGAGGAGCACAGATGTCGCTGGATGACTAAGATAAGTGACCCAAGTGGACCGCACAAACACCTGCCCCATCTAGGAGTGGCACTGCAGTGGCAGACAGGATGACACTTTTAAAACTAGCCCCAAAAGAGCACATAATGCAAAGAAGAAAAAGAGGTGCGATGAGGTCACTGGATGACTAAGCTAAGGGACACAAGTGGTAGGCAAAAAACATGGCCCATATAGGAGTGGCACTGCAGTGGCAGACAGGATGGCATTTTTAAATACTAGGCCCCAAAGAGCACATAGTGCAAAGAAAAAAAAGAGGTGCGATGAGGTCACTGGATGACTAAGCTAAGTGACACAAGTGGTAGGCAAAAAACGAGAGGTGCAAGATGGAATTGTCCTTGGGCCCGCCCACCCACCCTTATATTGTATAAACAGGACATGCACACCAATCATTTCAGTGACAGGGTCTGCCACACGACTGTAGCTGAAATGATTGGTTTGTTTGGGCCCCCACAAAAAAAGATGTAGTTAATCCCCCCACCAAAAAAGAAGCAATTCATCTCTCTTAGCACAAACTGGCTCTACAGAGGCAAGATGTTGTCCTCATCCTCCGATTCTTCACCACTTTCAGTGTGTACATCCTCCTCCTCACAGAGTATTCATTCGTCCCCACTGGAATTCACCATTACAGGTCCCTGTGTACTTTCTGAAGGCAATTGCTGGTAAAGGTCTTCCCGGAGGAATTTATAATTCATTTTAATGAAGATCATCTTCTCCACATTTTGTGGAAATAACCTTCTACGCCAATCTCTGACAAGTTTACCGACTACAGTAAACACTCTTTTGGAGTACACACTGGATGGGGGCAACTTAGGTAAAATAAAGCCAGTTTGTGCAAGGGCCTCCAAACTGCCTCTTTTTCCTGCCAGTATACATATGGACTGTGTGACATGCCTACTTGCATGCTGTTACCCATGTAATCCTCCACCATTCTTTCAATGGTGACAGCATCATATGCAGTGACAGTAGACATGTCAGTAATCATTGGCAGGTCCTTCAGTCTGGACCAGATGCCAGCACTTGCTCCTGACTGCCCTACATCACCACCAGCGGGTGGGCTTAGAAATGTTATTCTCTTCCTTGCAGCCCCAGTTGCGGGAGAAAAGGAAGGAGGAGCTGTTGATGGGACACGTTCCACTTGAGTTGACAATTGTCTCACCAGCATGTCTTTGAACCTCTTCAGACTTGTGTCTGCCGGAAAGAGGGATACAACGTAGGCTTTAAACCTGGGATCGAGCACGGTGGCCAAAATTTAGTGCTCTAATTTCAACAGATTGACCACCCTTGAATACTGGCAATGCGAATGAAGGGCTCCATCCACAAGTCCCACATACTTAGCGGAATTGCTCCATCTTAGCTCCTCCTTCAATTTCTCCAGCTGCTTCTGCAAAAGCCTGTTGAGGGGAATCACCTGAATCAAGCTAGCAGTGTCTGAACTGATTTCACGTGTGGCAAGTTCGAAGGGTTAAAGAACCTTGCACAACATAGAAAACATTCTCCACTGCACTTGAGTCAGGTGCATTTCCCCTCCATTGCCTATATCATAGGTGGATGTATAGGCTTGAATGGACTTTTGCTGCTCCTCCATCCTCTGAAGCATATAATGTTGAATTCCACCTCGTTACCAACTCTTGCTTCAGGTGATGGCAGGGAAGGTTCAGGAGTTTTTGCTGGTGCTCCAGTATTCAGCACGCGGTGGCTAAATGTTGAACGTGGCCCGCTATTTTTCGGGACACCGACAGCATCTCCTACACGCCCCTGTCATTTTTCAAAATATTCTGAACCACCAAATTAATTTTATGGGACGATCTGGAATTTGCCCACATGTAATGCAAGCACAATATTGGTGGTGTTGTCCGATATCACAAATCCCCAGGAGAGTCTAAGTTGGGTAAGCCATTGTGCGATGATGTCCCTCCCTCGTCAACGGTGTGCCTCTTATGGAAACGGGTGATACACAGTGTAGCCTGCCTAGGAAAAAGCTGGCATTTGTGAGATGTTGCTACTGGTGCAGCTGCTGTTGTTGCTGCGGGAGGCAATACATCTACCCAGTGGGCTGTCACAGTCATGTAGTCCTTAGTTTGCCCTGCTCCACTTGTCCACCTGTCAGTGGTTAAGTGGACAGTGGGTACAACTGCATTTTTCAGGATACTGAGGACACTTTTCTTAATGACGGTGAACAGTCCGGGAATCGCTTTCCTAGTGAAGTGGAATCTAGATGGGATTTGGTACCGGGGGGACACTCCCTTCATCAATTGTCTAAATCCCACTGCAGACATGGCGGATACTGAATGCACATCTGACACTAACATAGCTGTCAAGGCCACAGTTATCCGCTTTGCAACAGGATGACTACTGTCTTATTTCGTCTTCCTCACAAAGGACTGTTGGATAATCAATTGCTTAGTTGAAGTAGTACAAGTGGTCTTCCGACTTCCCCTCTGGGATTACGATTGACCCCCAGCAGCAACAACAGCAGCGGTAGCGGCAGCAGCAGCAGTAGGCATAGTGCTCAAGGATCCTCCATAGGAATTCCGGTTCGGAGAGGACTAATCAGTCATGCCAGTGACATGGCCTGCAGGACTACTTACGTTCCTGATAGAGGAGGAAATTGACGTTGAGGGAGTTGGTGGTGTGGCTTGCAGGAGCTTGGGTACAAGAGGAAGAAGGGATTTGGGTGTCAGTGGACTGCTTGTGCTCTTACCCAAATTTTCTGAACTTGACAAGGACTTCTGATGAATGTGCTGCAGGTGATATATAAGGGAGGAAGTTCCTAGGTTGTTAACATCCTAACCTCTACTTATTACGGATTGACAAAGGCAACACATGGCTTGCCACCTGTTGTCCGGATTTGTGGAGAAATAATTCCAAACTGAAGAGGTGGCATTTTTGGTATCTTGCCCAGGCATGACAATGGGTTTATTAATCCCACGGACAACAACTGTCTCCACCGGTGCATGATTTAAACAAACCACATCACCATCAGAATCCTCCTCGTCAACTTCCTCCTCAGCGCCAGTAACACCCATATCCTCATCCTGGTGTACTTCAACAGTGACATCTTCAATTTGAATATCAGAAACTGGACTGTGGGTACTACTTTCAGCACTTGCAGAGGGCATGCAAATGGTGGAAGGAGCCAACTCTTCCCGTCCAGTGTTGGGAAGGTCAGACATCGGAACGCCGACACACTTGCACTCTCCTTGGGGATTTGTGATACAATCTTAGAACGCACAGTTCTTTGCTGTGATTTTGCCAGCTTAACTATTTTTATTTTTCTAGCGGGAGGATGAGGGCTTCCATCGTCGTGTGAAGCTGAACCACTAGTCATGAACATAGGCCAGAGCCTTAGCCATTCCTTGCCACTCCATGTTGTAAATGGCATATTGGCAAGTTTACGTTTCTCCTCAGACCATTCAAATTAATTTTTGGGGGTTATTTTACTGAACTTTGGCTTTTTGGATTTTACATGCCCTCTACTATCACATTGGGGATCGGCCTTGGCAGACGACGTTGATGGCATTTCATCGTCTATGTCATGGCTAGTGGCAGCAGCTTCAGCACTAGGAGGAAGTGGTTCTTGATCTTTTCCCATTTTATCCTTCAAATTTTTGTTCTCCATTATTTTTTGGGCGTTATATAAGACAATATGCCGCACAGGAATGACTGGAATGACTGATGGACAAGACACTACCACTGGTCTGATGCAGCACAACACAGCAACACTGTAAGGGACTTGTTGTTATTATTTTTATTATACGGCAGCAGTGGACATATAGCAGCAGCATATAAAACTGTGACGGCCTCGGCACTGGAATGACTGATGGCCAGAACACTACCACTGGTCTGATGCAGCACAACACAACAACACTGTAAGGGACTTATACAGCTACACTGGATATATGGCAGCAGAGGACACCACCACTGTGACTGGTCACTGGACTGATGCTGCACAAGACACTTCCCCGGGTCTAATGCAGGACAACACAGCACCACTGAAAGGGACTTATACAGCTATACTGGATATATGGGAGCAGAGGACACCACCACTGTGACTGGTCACTGGACTGATGCTGCACAAGACACTTTCCCTGGTCTAATGCAGGACAACACAACAACACTGTAAGGGATTTATACAGCTACACTGGATACATGGCAGCAGAGGACACCACCACTGTGACTGGTCACTGAACTGATGCACAAGAGACTTCCCCTGGTCTAATGCAGGACAACACAGCAAAAATGCAAGCCAGCAGCACTGGGGACATATAGCAGCAGAGGACACCAACACTGTGACTGGCTGGACTGATGCAGCACAATACACTGAGTACACTGGAATGGACTGAGCAGCACAACACAGCACAAGACTCGCCACCCTATTTTCCCGCCCACACAGATACTGAGGACACGTCCTCTCAATACACCCTCCGAGACTGGAGTGAAAATGGCCATGGCGCGCGGCTCCTTATATGGAATCCAAATCCCGCGAGAATCCGACAGCGGGATGATGACGTTTTGCCTCGTTCTGGTTTCCGAGTCAGGCGGGAAAACCCGAGCCTGACTCGGATCCGGACTTGGGTAGGGAGGTCTGGTAGGGTTCGGATCTCAGGGATCAGAACCCGCTCATCTCTAATATAGATAGATAGATAGATAGATAGATAGATAGATAGATAGATAGATAGATAGATTGTTAAAGAATGGAGAGCGCACTCGTGAATATTAAAAAGTAACAAACTGTACTTGAAGACATATGCTCACATACATAGAAGTTAAAATTCATCAGCATAGGTGTTCCCACGGTTGCGGTCAGTATCCAGCCCACTCCCGTCCAGTGACCGGCAGAGGCGATCGCTACGGAACAACGGCCTTCAGCCGCCAAGCATGCGCCGGCGCACTGCGGTGCTGGCACATTCGCAGATCCAACCCGATCGCTGCGCTTTGTGGAATATAAATATATATATATATATATATATATTTACATTTTTATTTATTTTTTTGCAGTACACACAAATTATTGTTCGTATCAGGAAATACCATTAGTCTTTCTATACCTTTAAACATGTCAAAACAAAAATTCTGTAAATGGGCAAAAAAGTGTTTTTATTGAAATTTCAGGGGAGTCAACCAAAAGCAAATGGGATTTTTCTTCTCTTATACACCCCACCATAGGCGTGTGCATGCGGGCTGAATCATGCGCACAGGCACCCCTTGATGTCTGGAACCACCCCCCCCCCCCCCCGGGCCACGCCTGCTGCAGCAGCACAGTGGTGTCGCTGCAGCCTGCCACCGAGCCCAGCTTGCTGTTCATTGCTGGCTGTCACTGTGACTCACTGCCAGGGCATGACGATATCCAGTAGAAGCTGAGTGCTTCCACTCAGTATACTCTATATATACTCGTCACGTCAAAACATCCTCCTGGCTCACACCACGCCGCGCCCTCTGCTGTCTCTCATCTGCCGGCCATGCTCTCCTCTGGCACCACTCTCTCAGGAGGACACATTCAGCAGAGACTGGAACTGAAAAAGTAAGTCACCGCTCAGAGTGCTGCAGGGGAAAGAGAGGTGGCAGGGCCAGCCAGGGGTAATAAAATTATGTGTATACTTCTATTACATCTATAAAGTGACATTAGTTATCACCCCAAAAAAATTAGATCAGTGGGTGTACTCAAGAAAAGAAAAGAAGGGGTACATGTGAGTATTTTATACCGTGTGACATAATGTGAGTTTGGCTCATACCGTGTGACGTAATGTGAGTTTAGCTCATACCATGTGACGTAATGAGCGTTTGGCTCATACTGTGTGACATAGGGTGGGATGTATCAACATACATTGCCACCCTCGCCGCCTATCACAGCGATGTTGATCGCATATGTACTAACATATGCGATCAATATCGCAATGCAGTGACAGAGGCCCCCCACGATACCTGTGAGGTGGTCTGCAGGGGGTCTCCGTCACCTCTCCGGGATCTTCACCTGCTCCCCTGCCGGGAAGCAAGCAGCAGGCTGTCCCCGGCACCTCCTCCTCCACCCTGCAGCCAGAAGGACCTCCAACTGCGTTGCTAGGGGGAGGAGGAGATTACCTTCCGGGTCCAGGCTTCCTGGAGGAAGGTATGCCGGGGGGACGGGGATCAGTGTCTGTGGCGGGGGTTGGCATCTGCAGCGGGTTGCGGCAGCTGGCAAAGAGAAGACCATAGGCTTCTATAGGGTATCCTCATCGGCGAAAATGCGGCAGTCGGGTGATAGTGTATACGAAAAAATGCAATAAAAACCCCGAAAACGGGGACATTATTGCATTTTCCTTTTAGTACATCCCGCCCATAAAGTAAATATGGATCATACTGTGTGGCGTAATGTGAATTTGTCTCATACCATGTGGTGTAATATGAATTTGGCTCACACCATGTGGCTTATTGTGAATTTCAGCTCATACTGTGTGGCGTAATGTCAATTTGGCTCATACTGCATGGTGTAATGTGTATTTTGGCTCATACTTTGTTGCAAATGTGAATTTGGCTCATAGCGTGTGGCGTCATGTGAATTTTGCTCTGTCACGAACCGGTCTCTCACCTTTGCGGGTTCTGGGGTTCATCCGTTGCCAGTGCGGTTGCTCGCGGTGCTGTGCGCCCGTGTGGGGACACGGCGTGATCAATGGCACAGGTAATGCAGAGTCTGGGAACTGTGAGTGCGGGGACCAAATGGCCTAAGGCAC
The DNA here is from genome assembly GCF_028390025.1 of Pseudophryne corroboree. Lineage (NCBI taxonomy): Eukaryota > Metazoa > Chordata > Amphibia > Anura > Myobatrachidae > Pseudophryne > Pseudophryne corroboree. Next base: position 444,695,952 of record NC_086447.1, read on the forward strand.
TGCGGTGTGTCTGCTGTATAGGAGGTGGCCATGTTGGAGACCAAATAGCTAATACTGAGCACTTGTGAAAACACCTGTGGGCAGGTGTAAGCCAATCCCGTGCTTGTGCTGCCTTTAAGTAGGCTGGGATTATGTCACTCTGGGCCAGTGCTTTGTTGTATCAAAGCTGTGCTCTAGCTCTGAACTCTCTCCGTGCATTCCTGTGTGATTCCCGTGGTCCAGATATCGCCTCCGTTCCCAGAGGTCCGTTTTGCAGCCTTCACTGCCAAAGATCTACCGGCTCTCCATTGTGCTATCAGTCAATTGCACACCTATTGGAAATACTTGGATTCCCAGTGTCCTGCATGAGGTTACCTTGTCTGTCTGCCTATCATACAAAGTCTGGAGGATTCCAATTCCCTCAGCTGTTCGTTTGTTCAACTCTGCATTTAACCCATTCATCACCTCGCCATCTACGACAGTTTCACAGTGATCTCCGGAACCCGCAAGTAACCCAATTCAGTACTTTTTCTATGTTGTCATTACAAGGATAATTCTTCACAGTCTCTCAGTTAACTCTTAAAACTCCATTGCAAATTCTTACAGTTAATTCTCCATGTCTGCATTAACCAGTTAAACACAATCTGCAGTTCAGCATCAAAGCCTGTTTATATTTGGACAATTCAACATTTATTCTTCAGCTTGTTTTTGCATATGTTTCCATGAACATTTCTTTTATTTATTTCTGAGTTTTCTCTTGCATATTATTTCTGTCATTCCTGCAATACTTCAGTATAATGATGATTAACAACTAGTCATTTAACTCCTTACTGAATTGTTACTTTAATAAATATATGAAACGGAACTTCCTTCGTCCTCCCTGTTTTCTTCATACCCCAGCACCTACCCCTGTGGTTGGTTCCAGGTTAACGGATTCACAAAAACACCCGTACCTGACAGTAAGCACTGGCCACATGGATCCGTCAAGTGACCAATTCGCAGGAGGCGGTGCTACGTCAAATATCCTTTCCCGTCTGGAAAACCAGGAGTCTATACAGACACAAATAGTGCAGTTTATGCAAACTATGGCAGACCGTTTAGAGACTCTTCATACAGCAATTAAAACGTCTCAAGTCCAGATTCCAACTCCGGTTGTCCCAGTTACCACTACAGCTTCTCCTGTGATGCTGCCTACGTCCCGCTTGCAGTTACCCTCTCCGAGTAAGTTTGACGGAACTCCAAAACTTTGCAGGGGATTCCTGAATCAATGCGAGATCCAGTTCGAACTGATGTCCGCCAGTTTCCCATCAGCTCGTTCTAAGGTCGCATATATTATTGCCCTCCTCTCCGGTCAGGCTCTGGAGTGGGCATCACCATTATGGGAGAGAGGTGATCCTATCCTCTCTAATTACAAAGAGTTTGTATCTTCTTTCCGGAGAATCTTTGACGAACCCGGCAGGACCACCTCAGCATCTTTGGAGATTCTCCGTCTACGTCAAGGTTTACGTCCTGTCAATCAATATATTGTTCAGTTTCACACGTTGTCTTCAGAGTTAAACTGGAATGAGGAGGCCCTGATCGCCGCGTTTTGGAATGGACTTTCTGAGAGAATCAAGGACGATTTAACTATCCGGGATGTGCCAACTAAACTGGATGAATTGATTTCTCTCTGTAACAAACTTGACCTACGCTACAGGGAGCGATGTTTAGAGAAATCCAGGGCAGAGCGATCCAGTCCACGTTATCATCCTAGGCCTCGACAAGATTCTTCATCACAGTCTCCGGTAACGACAGACGAACCTATGCAGATTGGGCGCTCTCGCCTCACAGAAGAGGAACGACTTCGTCGTCGACAGGGTAACCTCTGCATGTACTGTGGGTCCTCTGAACACTTAGTTAAATTCTGCAAACTCCGACCGGGAAACTCTCGCTCCTAGCTTATTCAAGAGAGGTTAAGCTAGGAGTTACTCTAGAATCACGTTCTGGGAAAGAGCCGACCTTGTCTATTCAATTAGAAGTGCCAAGTTCTACAGTGAAAGTTTCAGCTCTCCTAGATTCTGGGGCAGCCGAGAACTTCATCTCCTCAGCCTTTGTCATGCGGTCTAAAGTTCAAACCATGCCTCTGGGAGCAGCAGTTGCCGTTACAGCAGTGGATGGAAGTCGAATTCCAGATGGTATAATTACTCATCGAACCGTATGTCTCAAGATGAAAGTTGGTGTGCTCCATTCCGAATACCTCTCCTTCTACGTGATTCCCAAAGCCTCTCAAGATGTGATACTTGGTTTACCTTGGCTGCAGAAACATAACCCTCAACTTAATTGGCAAACCATGGAAGTCCTTTCATGGGGTAAATCTTGTACCAAGAACTGTTTAGCCTCAATTGTACCTCTCCGGTCAATCAGCCTTCCCGACCTACCTCCGGTGTATCAATCCTTTGCGGATGTTTTCAGTAAACAAGCAGCAGACTCTCTACCTCCTCATCGCGAATGGGACTGCCCAATTGTCCTGGTTCCGGGTAAAACACCTCCTAGGGGACGAATTTATCCGCTATCCATCCCAGAGACGCAAGCTATGTCTGATTATATACAAGAAAATCTAACCAAAGGATTTATCAGACCATCTTCTTCACCTGCAGGAGCCGGATTCTTTTTCGTTAAGAAGAAGGACGGTGGGTTACGACCATGCATAGATTACCGTGGACTCAATGAGATCACTGTGAAAAACAAGTATCCATTACCCTTAATTCCAGAATTATTTGACCGGGTAAAAGGAGCTACTGTGTTTACAAAACTGGATCTCCGAGGGGCCTACAATTTAATCCGCATCCGAGAAGGGGACGAGTGGAAGACTGCTTTTAATACCCGGGATGGGCATTACGAATACCTTGTAATGCCTTTCGGTCTTTGTAATGCACCTGCAGTTTTTCAAAGCTATGTGAATGAACTTTTTCGTGATCTTCTCTACAAGTGTCTAGTAGTGTACCTGGATGATATCCTAATATTCTCTAGGGATATAAAGTCTCACCGTCACCAAGTTAAAGAGGTACTGACACGTCTGAGGAAAAATCAACTTTATTGTAAGTTAGAGAAGTGCACTTTTGAAGTATCTTCCATACCGTTCCTTGGTTACATCATTTCTGGATCAGAGCTATGTATGGATCCCGGTAAGGTACAAGCTATCCGAGATTGGTCCACTCCTACAACTCTCAAGGGGATTCAGCGATTTCTCGACTTTGCTAATTTCTATAGGAGATTCATTAAGAATTATTCTACGTTAGCTGCTCCCATCACAGCCCTAACTCGTAAGGGAGCAAATCCTACGAACTGGTCTTCAGAAGCAATCAAAGCCTTCTCTGATTTAAAGCAAGCCTTTGTGTCAGCCCCCATTCTTCGACAGCCTGATCTGAATCGTCCCTTTCTACTAGAGGTGGATGCATCTACAGAAGCAGTAGGAGCTGTGTTGTCACAAGTCTTTGAAGATAAAAAGGTCCATCCCTGCGGATATTTCTCCCGTAAGTTCCTCCCGGCAGAACGTAATTATGCAATCGGTGAGCAAGAGTTACTTGCCATCAAGTTGGCATTTGAGGAGTGGAGATACCTTCTAGAAGGAGCTCAACATCGCATTACAGTTTATACTGATCATAAGAATCTTCTGTATCTGCAGTCAGCTCAGTGTTTGAATCCACGACAAGCCCGATGGGCGCTTTTCTTCTCACGATTTGATTTCAAACTCACCTATCGTCCAGGGTCTCAGAACAAAAAGGCAGATGCCCTTTCCCGGTCCTTTGCTTCTTCTGAATTAAATGATGCTACCACGAATCAAGCCATTGTGAATCCTAGGTCCTTTTTAATGACTCGAACCTCTCCAGTTCCTCCGCCTGGCAAGACCTTTGTCGCCACAAGTCTTCGAAAACGGCTGCTTACCTGGGCTCACTCCTCTTCCTTCATGGGTCATCCTGGGGTTCTAAAGACTCTCAAGTTTATTCAACAGTCTTATTGGTGGCCACGTCTCAAAGCCGATGTCCAAGAGTTTATAGCAGCATGTCCTAAATGTGCCCAACATAAGAGTCCAAGAAGTTCTCCACCAGGTTTGTTACATCCACTATCCATACCCAAACAACCATGGACTCATATCTCAATGGATTTCGTGACCGATCTACCTCCATCAAAAGGGCGAAATACCATTTGGGTGATAGTGGATCGATTTTCGAAAATGGCACATTTCATTCCATTAACTGGGTTACCATCAGCCCCTTTACTAGCCAGATTGTTCATCTTTAAATGTCAAGTTGAACTTTTCTTCTGCATATCATCCTCAGACAGATGGACAAACTGAGAGAGTCAACCAAGACCTTGAAACATTTCTCCGGCTATATATATCGTCCTCACAGGATGACTGGGTTGACTACCTTCCATTGGCAGAATTTGCTCATAATAATCTCTTCCATTCATCTTCAGAATCTACGCCCTTTTATATTAACTTCGGCTTTCATCCTCGTGTGCCAGAGTTTCATCCATTGCCAGCCCTAGAGGTCCCAGCGGCAGATCAAGAGCTTCAACGTCTATCTAGCATCTGGAGTTGTGTACGTAAGTCCTTGGTCAAAACTTCCGCTCGTTATAAATCTTTTGCAGATAAAAAACGTAAAGCTGTACCGAATTACAAAGTGGGAGACCAAGTTTGGATTTCTACGCGCAATCTCAAGTTCAAAGTTCCTTCTAAGAAATTTGCTCCCAGGTTTATTGGTCCATTTCCCATTGTAAAGGTACTCAACCCTGTGTCATACAAAGTCAAGCTGCCACCGTCTTTGAGAATTCCTAACGCCTTTCATACATCTTTACTGAAGCCTTTGATTCTCAATAAGTTCCGTACTACCCAGTCCAAATCTCCTAATGTTCACTCTTTGCAGAATGAGGAATTTGAAGTTAAAGAGATTGTGGACTCACGTTCCCGATATGGACGTTTACAGTTTCTGGTCGACTGGAAGGGTTACGGCCCGGAGGAGAGATCCTGGGTTTTCTCTGAAGATGTTCATGCTCCAAGACTGGTACAGAAATACTTCTCCAAAAATCCTGACAAGGTTCAAAGGTGTTCGGAGACCACCCGTAGAAGAGGGGGTACTGTCACGAACCGGTCTCTCACCTTTGCGGGTTCTGGGGTTCATCCGTTGCCAGTGCGGTTGCTCGCGGTGCTGTGCGCCCGTGTGGGGACACGGCGTGATCAATGGCACAGGTAATGCAGAGTCTGGGAACTGTGAGTGCGGGGACCAAATGGCCTAAGGCACTGCGGTGTGTCTGCTGTATAGGAGGTGGCCATGTTGGAGACCAAATAGCTAATACTGAGCACTTGTGAAAACACCTGTGGGCAGGTGTAAGCCAATCCCGTGCTTGTGCTGCCTTTAAGTAGGCTGGGATTATGTCACTCTGGGCCAGTGCTTTGTTGTATCAAAGCTGTGCTCTAGCTCTGAACTCTCTCCGTGCATTCCTGTGTGATTCCCGTGGTCCAGATATCGCCTCCGTTCCCAGAGGTCCGTTTTGCAGCCTTCACTGCCAAAGATCTACCGGCTCTCCATTGTGCTATCAGTCAATTGCACACCTATTGGAAATACTTGGATTCCCAGTGTCCTGCATGAGGTTACCTTGTCTGTCTGCCTATCATACAAAGTCTGGAGGATTCCAATTCCCTCAGCTGTTCGTTTGTTCAACTCTGCATTTAACCCATTCATCACCTCGCCATCTACGACAGTTTCACAGTGATCTCCGGAACCCGCAAGTAACCCAATTCAGTACTTTTTCTATGTTGTCATTACAAGGATAATTCTTCACAGTCTCTCAGTTAACTCTTAAAACTCCATTGCAAATTCTTACAGTTAATTCTCCATGTCTGCATTAACCAGTTAAACACAATCTGCAGTTCAGCATCAAAGCCTGTTTATATTTGGACAATTCAACATTTATTCTTCAGCTTGTTTTTGCATATGTTTCCATGAACATTTCTTTTATTTATTTCTGAGTTTTCTCTTGCATATTATTTCTGTCATTCCTGCAATACTTCAGTATAATGATGATTAACAACTAGTCATTTAACTCCTTACTGAATTGTTACTTTAATAAATATATGAAACGGAACTTCCTTCGTCCTCCCTGTTTTCTTCATACCCCAGCACCTACCCCTGTGGTTGGTTCCAGGTTAACGGATTCACAAAAACACCCGTACCTGACATGCTCATACCGTGTGGTGTAATGTGAATTTGGCTCATACCGTGTGGCGTAATGTGAATTTTGGCTCATACTGTGGGATGTAATGTGAATAAGGGGCACTACTGTCAGTAGCTGGTGATCATGGGGACATGTATGACAAATGCTGGTGTCCTGCAGAGGAGGGGTCTGATGGCATGTGTATATTTTAAACTCAAACGCTTTTCTCCCTAAATCCTCTGTACTTTTCAGAATGGCCCACTCAAAATTAGAGTGTAGGTGCAAGTGGTGTGGTGTGTGTGGGGAGGGGGTTGAGTCTATTTTTCCCTTGTGGAAAGGAACAGAATGTGAGAGCGGAATTTCTCTTCTGCACTTACAGCATGTCTATGTTTTTTCAAATCTCCATTTGGGTAGGGCATTTTGTTTTATTTATGCTGCATTGTACCTTTGCGGGCTTGCTTTACGGGCCACACTTCAGGCCCTGTCTCTTGCTTTCCTCGCAATTGGTTAGTATTCCAAATAGTTTGTGATAATGACCCAGTGCATTACGGGAAAGGTCCTCTCAACGAAGGGAATCTAGATGCTACCGTGGGGATAGGAAGGGGGAGTGGGGAATGTATATGCACCTAGGCCTACCACTCTCAGGTGTAAGCAGCGATAGGATGCAGCGGCAGCTAGGACTCAGGGTTATGCCGTAGTGGATAGTCAGTACCAGACAGTGGTCGCACCATTGGGGTGTATTCAATACCTGTCGAATACTTTCTGACTGAAAGGATCCAACAGGTCAGTATTCAATGAGCGGCCAAATCCGACTGTCGGATTTGGCCGCTCCCAACAGCCGCTCGTCACCTGTCCACGCTCGTCTCCTCAACCGTTCACACTCCATCCCGACAGCCGCTCCTCACCCGTCCACACTCCGTCCCCACTCCGTCCCCACTCGTCTCCTTACATGGTCCCGTCTCCTCCTATCTGTCCCCGCTTCCCCGTCTCATCTCCCTGGTTCCAACAATGTCAATCCAACTTTAAAAAAAATCGGATTGACTTTGTCAGAACCGGAACCACAATCTGTAGGTTTGGCTGCGTTCCCGACAATACACACGTGGATTCCGACAATCCACGTGATTTCCGACAAGTCAGGAATTCCAGACTTGTAGGAAAAAATGGACCGGCATTGAATAGGTTGGAACCCCTTTCCAACCTAAACCTGTCGGAAACTGACGTCATTCCGACAGGTATTGAATACACCCCATTATGTTTAATTTTATTTCTCTGGGGTGTATTCCAGTGTATCTACTTTATTATTAGGAACTAGGAAGAAATTAGATTAAGCCATGTGATTTTACTGAGAGAATGTATAATAGTGCTAGACATGTCCCTGGGCGGTGCTAGACACGCCTAAAAGGTGGTGCAAGACATGCCCCTCCTGTGGTGCACCCCCTAATAAAATTAGCTGCGCATGCCTATGCACCCCACGCATACATACTTTGTGGTTTTTGTTTTGCTAATAATCCACCTTTTTAGAAACAGTAGAAATCAGAATTCTAGGGGCCTGAACCAGAGCTGCACAAAATGCAGATGCGCACATTCACAAATTTCTGAAAACACCTATGGTGTGTGCATTGTATAGTGTCAAAGGACAAAGGTCTTCTTGTAACTGGGACAGGCAGAATCAGAAATGTTGCAGAAAAGTGATGGCCATTCCTTGGCAGTGACTGGGAGGTACCTTGGAATGTATACCAAAAGGTCCATTCAGTGGTCATGTTATGGGAGTGCCAAAGGGATGACAATGCAAGTGACTGAATTCAGACTCACAGCCACAGGCATAGGAGGCCATAGTCAGATGGAGAAACTGCACGTGGCTTGTGCAGGTTTCAAAGATGTGACCAATGGTGGCATTTCGTGATGCACAGATGCTAAAAGTGGCCATCTCCGACCTTGCACATTCAGCTAAAAGGATTTACATAAGGGAAGGAGTTTAAAGCAGCATTTGCATAAACTTGCAGATTGGTGACTGCCAATAGATGTTGCTGTGTGTGCTTTTATGTGCAACTCAGAATAAGACCCTATGTGCTTCTGCACCTGAAATGACAATGCATTATTTTTCAAATTGTTTCAATTTAAATGCTAACTATGTGTATAAAGAATATGATAGCCCAGGTGGATGAGGACCATGGATCCCCCAGGATCTAAGTAAGGGGGGCTGCAGCTCATCAGTGACACTTTAGCTGTCCGCAACATCTATTGATGTAGGTGACAGAGCGGACTTTTCTGTTGGAATTACTGTGCAGGGCCGTAGCGGAGGCAGAACTAGTTCTACCTACCACTGCAGGTGACAGAACTCAGGGGCAGATGTATTAAGCCTGGAGAAATGATAAAGCAGTGATAAGTGGAAGGTGCTAACGCACCAGCCAATGAGCTCCAATATGTAAACTGACAGTTAGGAGCTAATTGGCTGGTGTGTTATCAACTTGCACTTATCACTGCTTTATCACTTCTCCAGGCTTAGTACATCTGCCCCTCAGTTCTACACCATAACCCCTGGCAGTGAGCAAAGGTCATAACAGAGTTTAGAGAGAATAATCTACTTTCTAACAGTTGCAATGTCAGGTTAATGCAGATATTTATTATCTGAACTTTTTAATGTTGGCTTTTTAGTTACTTCACAATGTAAATCTAAAACTACATCTGCTAGCAGACTAGTAACAAGTTGTAGAAAAGCTAGATCTAAAGAATCAAAATAAAGTATTTGCTCACCCTTTTCCCCTTTACATAACCAAGGTAAAGTCTATAAATAAAAGGTAATTGTGCCTACTTGTGTGGTGATACATAATAAGCGTATTTCAAGCTGCACCTGTCTGCTTCTCTTAACAGATAGACTCAAATCTGTCAAGCTTTATACCATATTATTTTCCTGTGGCATGTAAAACCTTTATTATATTTTCTATTATAGATAGACACATTTCATTTTGCTAAAGTAGGCAGCAGTAGTGAATACTGAAGAAAATGCCTAATTGTATAGCCGTGTCACAGCACTGCCAAAACATTTCAAATCATCAATGTCTCTTTTTCATCACATCACACCAAACACCTTAATTATATGTGCTGGATGAATATGTCGAGAATATGAATATTTTCTGCACCAGTGAAAAGTGTAAGAGACAGATAATTACTAGATGAACCAGACATGATCTGTAGGTATTTGAAGAATGACTGAATATTCCGTTCATCTTCTCTAAAGTCTAGTTACTCTTAGTTCAAAGAAAAATGAATTTCAAATTAGCATCAAAGGACAAGAACTGTAGCTATTCAGTTTTATTTTAATTGAATTGAGTTTCTGAAGGCCATGGTCACAGAGGATATACAGGCTGCATAGGATATAGTTAAGTATTTGTTAAAAGGTTGGAAAGCTCAGATAGTTGTATCTATGCTCTCAAATAAGGAGTCTCAAAGTCTTGAGATTAATAAACAAACATTTTATCATGCAACTGTGCAATTATGCAAAAATGAAAGTATCATACTGTAATTTGTATATCTTTACTTCATCACAAATACACTGCACACAATAAACATACCTGAAACAATTGTGTTAGGTGTTTGTTGGATTCTTTTATCATTTATTTTTATTCTGCAGCTACCAATTGAGCTACTGTACTGTGATTTTCATGACTATAAATAATATATATATATATATATATATATATGTGCAATAGGGATGTAAAACAACGCTTAACACCTTATACGTTTACAATAAGTGAATTGATATGACATAATTTGTGTATAAACATTCATGTCGACTCCCATCAGCACTCCCAAGTGTAGGGGCTGCAGCATAGACTTTCTTATTGACTCATATTTCAATGAGTCATGGGTAGAAATGTTCAATAGGGATAAAGTCTCCGCGCCTTCAGTGCTTTGGTGTGGAATATTCCTTAAATGTGCAGCTAATATTATATATGCATACCAGAAATATGCTCAAAATAAGCCAGTATTGGTATCTTTAAATGGTCGTCTTCCCTTGTCCTTTTACTCCTTGTACAGACACCCTCAGCGAGGGGTTTAGGTATAGTCACGTAGGCAGAGAGGGAAGATAAGTGTCAGCAAAAATGCTCTTAATGTTCTAAAGTGACTAGTGACTTATTTGTGCATATGTTGCAAAAAGAATTTTTATATATAAAGTGCTTTGTGCCTATAGTGTCTCATAAAACCACTATATTGAAATTGTGATTTCTAATATAATAATCAGAATCAAACCCATGTGATGAATTTAGAGTGCTTCTCCCTTAGGGTACTCCTTAGCAATATATAGTACCTGCACACCCACATTGGACTTCGCGACACAACCGTAAGAAAAAGACGACGTGAGACACTATAGGCACAAAGCACTTTATATATAAAAATTATTTTTGCAACATATGCACAAATAAGTCACTAGTCACTTTAGAGCATTAAGAACATTTTTGCTGACACTTATCTTCCCTCTCTGCCTACGTGACTATACCTAAACCCCTCGCTGAGGGTGTCTGTACAAGGAGTAAAAGGACAAGGGAAGACGACCATTTAAAGATACCACTATGGGCTTATTTTGAGCATATTTCTTGTACGCATATATAATATTAGCTGCACATTTAAGGAATATTCCACACCAGAGCACTGAAGGCGCAGAGACTTTATCCCTATTGAACATATATATATATATATATATATATATATCAGTACAAGTCAAAAGTTTGGACACACCTTCTCATTCAATGGTTTTTATTTATTTTATTTATTTCCTATATTGTAGATTAATACTGAAGAAATCAAAACTGTGAAAGAACACATGGAATTATGTTGTAAACAAAAAAGTGTTAAACAAATCAAAATATGTTTTATATTTTAGATTCCTCAAAGTGGCCCCCTTTTGCTTTGATGACAGCTTTGCACACTCTTGGCGTTCTATCAATCGGCTTCATGAGGAAGTCTCCTGGAATGGTTTTCCAACAGTCTTGAAGGAGTTCCCAGAGGTGCTGAGCACTTGTTGGCTGCTTTTCCTTTACTCTATGGTCCAACCCATCCCAAACCATCTCAATTGGGTTTAGGTCGGGTGATTGTGGAGTTCAGGTCATCTGACGCAGCACTGCATCACTTTACTTATTAGTCAAGTAGCCCTTACATAGCCTGGAGGTGTGTTTGGGGTCATCGTCTTGGTACTGTATATATATATATATATATATATATATATGTATATATATATATACATATATATATATATATATATATATATATATATAAACAATTTTATATATACAGTTCCACAGCAGTCGGCACTCTGCAACATAATGCTGAACCAGTGTCCGTTCCCGAACAAACCATCTCACGTACTTCCAAAAAGAACGCACTGAAGGCTTTTTCAAATGTAGCAAAAACATGGCGACAGTGACGCCGGGACCGGAAGTCATCAGCAATGCCACAACCGGGAGTTGGGAGGACCGTGGAGCGGATGCGGAGGCTGTATAGCTCATGGGTATCTAGGTAGGTAAGCGTCTGTGTTTATGTTAGATACTTGTTGGGGCCTGAGGACGGGGTGTCTGCCCTGAAATGTTAGGCTTGCTAATTTTATATATATATATATATATATATATATATATACAGTACTCACTCACTGACTTATGACTTTATGACTAATTCTCTTACTTCCTGATTTGTTAGGAAGAGGAAATCTAACATAGGTATTATTCAGGTGGGAAAATAGGAAAACTATGTAATTTGAATTTTAATAAATCTCACCAAAGGGGATGAAAAGGTGGTTGACATAATGACATCATTACCAATGCGTGGCCTGCATTGCGTGAACAATAACACCCAGACAATCAGATCAAAATTGGATTGCACTTCCAGTGTGTACAATTTCATTAACTACAAAAATGGTCCTGTCACTTTTTACCATATTTCTCACTCACTCACTCACTCACTCACTCACTCACTCACTCACTCACTCATCACTAATTCTCTTACTTCCTGATGTCTTAGTAAGCTGAAATTTAACATAGGTATTATTCAACTGGGGAATTGGAAAACTATGTAAGTAGAATTGTAATAAACCTCCACTAAGGGGATGAAAAGGGGGATGACATAATGATGTCATTACCGATGCGTGACTGCGTTGCGTGAATGATAATGCTCAAATGGACAATCAGATCAAACTTTGGATTTCATCTTTAGTGTGTAGAATTTAATAAACTACAAAAATGTTCCTGTCACTTTTTACTAGAGATGAGCGGGTTCGGTTCTCCGAGAACCGAACCCCTCGAACTCCACGTGTTTCACACGGGTCTGAGGCAGGCTTGGTTGTTCCCGCCTGACTCGGAAAACTCGAACGAGGCAAAACGTCATCATCCCGCTGTCGGATTCTCGCGAGATTCGGATTCCATATAAAGAGCTGCGCGTCGCAGCCATTTTCACTTGTGCATTGTAGAGGGTACAGAGAAGACGTGGCTGTGTTCTCTCAGTGGAAAATCTCAATATCAGTGCTCAGTATCAGTGCTTATTGCTGCCCAGTAATACTAGTACAGTGTCTCTATTGTGCTGCATCTTGATGCTGTAGGGTGCTGTGGTAGTAGTGTCATGTGACTGTGTATCGTTCATCATCATTCCAGTCACAGTGGTATCTGGGGGGTGACAATTCCAGAGTGCTTTTGTGTTGCTCAGTAATAGTTACTAGTACAGTGTCTCTCTTGTGCTGCATCTTGCTGCTGTAGGGTGCTGTGGTAGTAGTGTCCTGTGACTGTGTATCATTCATCATCATTCCAGTCACATTGGTATCTAGGGGGCAAGGGTGTATCTTCCTATTGGCCAGGATGGCACTTGCCAGGGGCGCCGGCCAAGAGGGGGGCGCCGCCCAGCAGTGCCACCCGCGCCAGGGGGTAGAATTACATAGTAGTTCAACTTCTTACTGAGTACATCCCTCAGCAGTGCTCATTCCCTGCCGGACTCTCAGAAGCGTATTGCACTCTGACACTCTCTGTGACTACAGTCACAATGATGGTGAAAATAGCCAGTGAGCAGGGCACTTCCAGGTATGGGGAGGGGCGAGGCACCTCCTCTTCCTCATCCACTCCCCTTCTCATTGGTCCCACGCGGTCTGTCACTAAACACCAGCCAATACAATCAGCACCAGTCAGCAGTACAGTATGAGCATACAGTACCTGTACATTTTCTGCGGTACCACAGCTGCACTGCATGGTCTATCCTGGCAGTCTGGATCACAGCTTACAAAGAGCTCTGTATGGAGAGGTATCTAGACCAGTGACTGCCTGTCCAGCTGTGTTGAGACTACAAGCAGGGCCGAAACTAGGGGGGGGCTAGGGGGGCAGGCGACCTGGGCGCCGGATTGGAGGGGGCGCCGAGACCCCCAAACACCACCGCGGCACTTTTAAACCCCCTTCTCCCGAGTGCCCAGCTCGGGGGGCGGGGTTTCGCGGAATGACGCGATTGCGTCGTGACGTCACGGCGCAAACGCGTCATTCAACGAAACCCCGCCGGAGGAGGGAGAACTGAAGGGGGAGCCCGGAGCCGCGCAGACGAGGAGGGAGAGGCGGCTGAAGAGCGGCGAGAACCGCTTCAAATGTAAGTCAGCCCCTCTCCCTTCCTCTCTCTCTCTCTCTCCCTCCCTCTCCCCACCACCTGCCGTAATGTTTAAAATGGGGACCTGTGCCTGCGTACTGTGTAAAATGGGGACCTGTGCCTGCGTACTGTGTAAAATGGGGACCTGTGCCAGCGTACTGTGTAAAATGGGGACCTGTGCCAGCGTACTGTGTAAAATGGGGACCTGTGCCAGCGTACTGTGTAAAATGGGGACCTGTGCCAGCGTACTGTGTAAAATGGGGACCTGTGCCTGCGTACTGTGTAAAATGGGGACCTGTGCCAGCGTAATGTGTAAAATGGGGACCTGTGCCAGCGTAATGTGTAAAATGGGGGCCTGTGCCAGCGTACTGTGTAAAATGGGGACCTGTGCCAGCGTACTGTGTAAAATGGGGACCTGTGCCAGCGTACTGTGTAAAATGGGGACCTGTGCCAGCGTACTGTGTAAAATGGGGACCTGTGCCAGCGTACTGTGTAAAATGGGGACCTGTGCCTGCGTACTGTGTAAAATGGGGACCTGTGCCTGCGTACTGTGTAAAATGGGGACCTGTGCCAGCGTACTGTGTAAAATGGGGACCTGTGCCAGCGTACTGTGCAAAATGGGGACCTGTGCCTGCGTACTGTGTAAAATGGGGACCTGTGCCAGCGTAATGTGTAAAATGGGGACCTGTGCCAGCGTAATGTGTAAAATGGGGACCTGTGCCAGCGTACTGTGTAAAATGGGGACCTGTGCCAGCGTACTGTGTAAAATGGGGACCTGTGCCAGCGTACTGTGTAAAATGGGGACCTGTGCCAGCGTACTGTGTAAAATGGGGACACTTGCCAGCGTACTGTACTTTTTCCTGGATATGAAATTTATGTTAGAAAAGGCAGTTTTTCAGGTTAAAAGGTTCTGAAAGAGATATATATATATATATATATATAATATTTTTATTCATTTATTTATTTTTTATTTTATTATTTTTATTTATTTATTGTAAAATAATTTTATTTATTTTTTGCGGGGGGGGGGGGGGGGGGAGGGGGGGGGGTGTCAAATGACTACCTTGCCCCGGGTGACAGAAATCCTAGTTTCGGCCCTGCTACAAGTCCCAGCATACCTTGTCAGTTGGATTTGCTGGGACATGTATTGCAATCACACCTAGAGAGGGGTTTTTAACTGTATGTATGTGTGCATATATCCCCTCGGTGTCCCTGTCCACACCCTCCTTGTAATTCCCCCTTAGTGTCACTGCCCGCACGATCCCTGTAACTGCCGCCTCAGTGACCCTGCTCATACACTCCTGCAATTCCCTCTCAGTGTCCCTGCCCGCACCCTTCCCATAATTCCCCCTCAGTATCCCTGCTCACACCCTCCCCGTAATTCCCTCTCAGTGTCCCTTCCCGCACCCTAACCGTAATTCCCACTCAGTGTCCCTGCCTGCACACTCCTCGTAATTCCCCCTCAGTCTCCCTGCCTGCACCCTCCCCGTAATTACCCCTCAGTCTCCCTGCCCGCACCCTCCTCGTAATTACTCCTCAGTGTCCCTGCTGGCACCCTCCCCGTAATTCCATCTCAGGGTCCCTGCCCGCACCCTCCTCGTAATTCCTCCTCAGCAGGGCTGTAACTAGGTGTATGTCAGCGATGCCTTGCACACAGCGCACATGCACTATGGGCGCATTACCGCTGGTAACACCCGTAGTTCCGCAATGCAATATGAGCCTGCGGTAGTTAAAGCCCTGCCCCCACCCTCGGAAACATGAGTTTACAGTACAGCTAGACCACTCGCCCCCCCTCCACCAGAGGTTATAATGAGCCGCGGCAAAACTGCCCGATCCCCTCCGCCGCCGCCACCACCGAAGGTTAAAGTGAGCTGCGGGTTGCTGTAGTGCCCGATCCTCCCCTCACCTCGCACCCGCTCCTGCCAGAGTTACAATGCAGTGCATACAACGGCAACCCGGCAGTCTTGTCCTCCCCCTCCTGCCTGGAGGTTACAGTGACGATCTTCTGCACTCCTGTGTAGACCTGTACTCCCAGGGGACATGCCAGCTGAAAATCTCTAGATCTACAACCACACACAGCGGCAGTGAGTGGCCAGCGAGCTCCGGGACTGCACCTAAGCAGCACCTCTGCCCCAGCCTGTGCTTGTCAGTGAGCAGCCTGGTCTCCGGGCAACGGATTGACAGTGTCCCATGAGATCAAGATCATGCAGCAGCCACACAACTACAACTGGGTGAGCAGAACAGCAGCAAGTGGTAGGGACTCTTCATGCCAGCCCTTAGAAAGGTAAGAGGAGTGCCTGGGTCCTGATGCTGTGGAACCACAAGTCCCATCATGCCCTGACAGACATTACATGATAGAGCATGCTTGGACTTGTGGTTCCACCATAGCTGGAGAGCAGACATTGCCTACCTCTGAGTTCTCATGAGTTTTGTACAGGGCCGTAGCTAGGTGTGTGCCGAGTGTTCTCTGCCCACAGTACATAGGCACTGAGAACAGAGAACCGCAAGTAATGTGTAAAAGGGAGCTCTGCCTGCTGTAACGTGTAAAAGGGAGCTCTGTCTGCCGTAATCTGTAAAAGGGAGCTCTGCCTGCCGTAACGTGTAAAAGGGAGCTCTGCCTGCCGTAATGTGTAATAGGGGCTCTACCTGGAGTAATGTGTAAAATGGGGCTCTACCTGGCGTAATGTGTGTAAGTGGCGTCATTTGATTAATGGAGGACACTGTGCAGCGTAATATGAATTGGTATTATTTTGTTGCCACGCCCCTAACACATAAAGCCACACCCCTATAGTTTTGGCGCACACCTACAGCGCGCACTGGCGCTATTTTAAATATGGTGGTGGGGGGGGGGGCGCTGAGGCTGTTTCTTGCAAACAGTGCTAAAATGTCTAGTTACGGCACTGCTCCTCAGTGTCCCTGCCTGCACCTTCCCCATAATTCCATCTCAGTGTCCCTGCCCGCACCCTCCTCGTAATTCCTCCTCAGTGTCCCTTCCCGCACCCTCTCTGTAATTGCCCCTCAGTGTCCCTGACCTCAGCCACCCTGTAGCCCCTCCCTCTCATTTTCCCTACCCAAACCCGCCCTGTAATTCCCCCTTAGTGTCCCTGACCTCCGTCTTCCTGTGACTCCCTGCTCAGTGTCCCTGCCCACACCCTCCTGTAATTCCACCTCAGTGTCCCTGACCTCAGCCTCCCTGTAACTCCCCCCTCTGTGTCCCTGGGTGGGGGAGGTGGGGGGCGCCAGTTCCTTACTTTGCCAGGGGTGCTCAGTCCCCTAGATACACCCTTGCTAGGGGGTGACAATTGCAGAGTGCTTTTGTGCTGCTCAGTAATAGTTACTAGTACAGTGTCTCTCTTGTGCTGCATTTTGATGCTGTAGGGTGCTGTAGTAGTAGTGTCCTGTGACTGTGTATCGTGCATCATCATTCCAGTCACAGTGGTATCTGGGGGGGTGACAATTGCAGAGTGCTTTTGTGCTGCACAGTAATACTAGTACAGTGTCTTGTGCTGCATCGTGCTGCTCAGTGTCAGTTCTCCGTAGTATCATCAGTGCTCAGTATCATCAGTGCTCAGTATCAGTGCTCACTATCATCAGTGCTCAGTATCAGTGCTCAGTATTATCAGTGCTCAGTATCAGTGCTCAGTATCATCAGTGCTCAGTATCATCAGTGCTCAGTATCAGTGCTCAGTATCATCAGTGCTCAGTATAATCAGTGCTCAGTATAATCAGTGCTCAGTATCATCAGTGCTCAGTATCAGTGCTCAGTATCATCAGTGCTCAGTATAATCAGTGCTCAGTATCATCAGTGCTCAGCATCAGTGCTCAGTATCATCAGTACTTAGTATCATCAGTGCTCAGTATAATCAGTGCTCAGTATAATCAGTGCTCAGTATCATCAGTGCTCAGTATCAGTGCTCAGTATCATCAGTGCTCAGTATAATCAGTGCTCAGTGTTTTGTGGTGCTCAGTAATACTACATTACTAATACTAGACAGTGTCTTGTGCTGCATCTCGCTGCTGTAGGGTGCTGTGGTAGTGTCCTGTCACTGTGCATAGGTCATCATCATTCCAGTCACAGTGGTATCTGGTATCTATCTAGTGGTATCTAATTCCAGACATTACCGCCGTCTAATTCCAGATATATTACTGGCATATAATTCCACACATTAAAAAATGGAGAACAAAAATTTGGAGGGTAAAATAGGGAAAGATCAAGATCCACTTCCACCTAGTGCTGAAGCTGCTGCCACTAGTCATGGCAGAGATGATGAAATGCCATCAACGTTGTCTGCCAAAGCCGATGCCCAATGCCATAGTAGAGAGCATGTAAAATCCAAAAAGCAAAAGTTCAGTAAAATGAATCAAAAATCTAAATTAAAATCTTCTGAGGAGAAGCGTAAACTTGCCAATATGCCATTTACGACACGGAGTGGCAAGGAACTGCTAAGGCCCTCTCCTATGTTCCTCATGACTAGTGGTTCAGCTTCACATGACGATGGAAGCCCTCATCCTCCCAGTAGAAAAATGAAAAGAGTTAAGCTGGCAAAAGCACAGCAAAGAACTGTGCGTTCTTCTAAATCACAAATCCCCAAGGAGAGTCCAATTGTGTTGGTTGCGATGCCTGACCTTCCCAACACTGGACGGGAAGAGGTGGTTCCTTCCACCATTTGCACGCCCCCTGCAAGTGCTGGAAGGAGCACCCACCGTCCAGTTCCTGATATTCAAATTGAAGATGTCACTGTTGAAGTACACCAGGATGAGGATATGGGTGTTGCTGGTGCTGAGAAGGAAATTGACAAGGAGGATTCTGATGGTGAGGTGGTTTGTTTAAGTCAGGCACCCGGGGAGACACCTGTTGTCTGTGGGATGAATAAGGCCATTGACATGCCTGGTCAAAATACAAAAAAAAGCCACCTCTTTGGTGTGGAATTATTTCAAAAGAAATGCGGACAACAGGTGTCAAGCCGTGTGTTGCCTTTGTCAAGCCATATTAAGTAGGGGTAAGGACGCTAACCACCTAGGAACACCCTCCCTTATACGTCACCTGGAGCGCATTCATCAGAAGTCATTGACAAGTTCAAAAACTTTGGGTGACGGTGGAAGCAGTCCACTGACACCTAAATCCCTTCTTCCTCTTGTACCCAAGCTCCTGCAAACCACACCACCAACTCCCTCAATGTCAATTTCCTCCTTAGACAGGAACGCCAATAGTCCTGCAGGCCATGTCACTGGTAAGTCTGACGAGTCCTCTCCTAACTGGTATTCCTCCGATGGATCCTTGAGTGTAACGCCTGCTGCTGCTGTTGCTGCTGGCGCTGTTGCTGTTGCTGCTGGGAGTCAATCGTCATCCCAGAGGGGAAGTCGGAAGACCACTTGTACTACTTCCAGTAAGCAATTGACTGTCCAACAGTCCTTTGCGAGGAAGATGAAATATCACAGCAGTCATCCTGTTGCAAAGCAGATAACTCAGGCCTTGACAACTATGTTGGTGTTAGACGTGCGTCCGGTATCCACCGTTAGTTCACAGGGACTTAGAGAATTGCTTGGAGTAGTGTGTCCCCGGTACAAAATCCCATCTAGGTTCCACTTCTCTAGGCATGCGATACCGAGAATGTACACAGACGTCAGAAAAAGTGTCTTCAGTGTCCTAAAAAATGCAATTGTACCCACTGTCCACTTAACCACGGACATGTGGACAAGTGGAGCAGGGCAGACTCAGGACTATATGACTGTGACAGACCACTGGGTAGATGTATTGCCTCCCGCAGCAACAATGGCGGCGGCACCAGTAGCAGCATCTCGCAAACGCCGACTCGTTCCTAGGCAGGCTACGCTTTGTATCACTGACTTCCGTAAGAGGCATACAGCTGACAAACTTTTACGGAAACTGAGGAACATCATCACAGATTAGCTTACCCCAATTGGACTCTCCTGGGGATTTGTGATATCGGACAATGCCACCAATATTGTGCGTGCATTACATGTGGGCAAATTCCAGAACATCCCATGTTTTGCACATACAATTAGTTTGGTGGTGCATAATTTTTGAAAAATGACAGGGGCGTGCAGGAGATGATGTCGGTGGCCCGAAAAATTGCGGGCCGCTTTCGGCATTCAGCCACCGCGTGCCGAAGACTGGAGCGCCAGCAAACACTCCTGAACATGCCCTGCCATCAGCTGAAGCAAGAGGTGGTAACGAGGTGGAATTCAACAATCTATATGCTTCAGAGGATGGAGGAGCAGCAAAAGGCCAAAAGGCCATTCAAGCCTATACATCTGCCTACGATATAGGCAAAGGAAGGGGAATGCACCTGACTCAAGCGCAGTGGAGAATGATTTCCATGTTGTGCAAGGTCGAACCCTTTGACCTTGCCACACGTGAAGTCAGTTCAGACACTGCCAGCCTAAGTCAGGTCATTCCCCTCATCAGGCTTTTGCAGAAGCAGCTGGAGAGATTGAAGGAGGAGCTAAAATGGAGCAATTCCGCTAGGCATGTGGGACTTGTGGATGGAGCCCTTCATTCGCTTAACCAGGATTCACGGGTGGTCAATCAGAGCACTACATTTTGGTCACCGTGCTCGATCCTAGGTTTAAAGTCTATGTTGTATCTCTCTTTCCAGCAGACACAAGTCTGCAGGTGTTCAAAGACCTGCTGGTGAGACAATTGTCAAGTCAAGCGGAACGTGACACGCCAACAGCTGCTCCTTCATTTTCTATCGCCACTGGAACTGCCAGGAAAAGTATAAAGTTTCCAAAACCACCCGCTGGCAGTGATGCAGGGCAGTCAGGAGCGCGTGCTGACATCTGGTCCGGACTGAAGGACCTGCCAACTTTTATTGACATGCCGTCTACTGTCACTGCATATGATTCTGTCACCATTGAAAGAATGGTGGAGGATTATATGAGTGACAGCATCCAAGTAGGCATGTCAGACAGTTCATACGTATACTGGCAGGAAAAATAGGCAATTTGGAGGCCCTTGCACAAACTGGCTTTATTTTATCTAACTCCCCCCCCCCCCTCCAGTGTGTACTCAGAAAGAGTGTTTAGTGCAGCCGGTCACCTTGTCAGCGATCGGCGTAGGAGGTTACTTCCAGAGAATGTGGAGAAGATGATGTTCATCAAAATTAATTATAAATTCCTCCGTGGAGACATTTACCAGCAATTGCCTCAAGAAAGTGCACAGGGACCTGTGATGGTGGATTCCAGTGGGGACGAATTAATACTCTGTGAGGAGGAGGATGTACACAGTGAAAGGGGTGAGGAATCGGACGATGAGGATGAGGTGGACATCTTGCCTCTGTAGAGCTAATTTGTGCAAGGAGAGATTGATTGCTTCTTTTTTGGTGGGGGCCCAAACCAACCAGTCATTTCAGCCACAGTCGTGTGGCAGACCCTGACGCTGAAATGATTGGTTTGTTAAAGTGTGCATGTCCTGTTTATACAACATAAGTGTGGGTGGGAGGGCCCAAGCACAATTCCATCTTGCACCTCTTTTTTTATTTATCTTTGCATCATGTGCTGTTTGGGAACAATTTTTTTAAGTGCCATCCTGTCTGACACTGCAGTGCCACTCCTAGATGGGCCAGGTGTTTGTGTCGCCCACTTGGGTCGCTTAGCTTAGTCATCCCTCGACCTTGGTGCAAATTTTAGGACTAAAAATAATATTGTGAGGTGTGAGGTGTTCAGAATAGACTGGAAATGAGAGGAAATTATGATTATTGAGGTTAATAATACTATAGGATCAAAATGACCCCAAATTCTATGATTTAAGCTGTTTTTTAGTTTAAAAAAAAAAAAAACACCCGAATCCAAAACGCGTCCGAATCCGACAATAATCCAAAAAGGTGGTTTTGCCAAAACGTATCCGAATCCAAAACACGACCGCAGATCCGAATCCAAAACCAAAACACAAAATATGAAAAATGCATGCTGCACATCTCTACTTTTTACGGTACAGTATCTGCTACGGGTGCTCCTCGGGTAACACCAAGAATCATGGATTAATATTTACTTACATTAAGGCATCTCAAATTTACAGCTCTGTAGGTTTACCAAATTTTTAACACTCATTTATATTTACAACCGTGAAAATCAGAATCTCCCATGCGAAGAAGGTGCATTATGTGGAACATTAATCTGACTTCCAGCTTTGTGGACATGTAGCATATCTCTCCTGAAAAGTAGAATTATCTGGGCTTGTGGGTACAGGTCTGGTATCAGATGTGCTGTATGCAGGGCCGGTGCAAGGTTTCTCGACACCCTAGGCAAAACTTCAGACTACTGCCCCCCCATATCATTATTACATATTCTTTATAAGGCGTTACAAGTGTTTTGCATCGCTGTACATACGGCACACGGGTGGTCTTCTGTATGCCGAATGTCGGGATACCGGCGCACAGTATACCGGCGCCGGAATCCCGACACCCGGCATACCGACAACTATTCTCCCTCGTGGGGGTCCTCGACCCCCCTGGAGGGAGAATAAAATAGTGTGGCGCGCGTAGCGCGCCACCGTGCCCGCAGCGTGGCAAGTGCAGCGAGCCCGCAAGGGGCTCCTTTTCGCTCGCCACGCTGTCGGTATGCCGGCGGTCGGGCTCCCGGCGCCGGTATGCTGCTCGCCGGGAGCCCGAGCGCCGGCATACCGTACTACACCCACGGCACACACCAGAACAATACAGGGTACACAGAACTTAACATTACAGTAACTAAAAAACTAAAAACAGAGGTAACAAAAAGCACCACAATTCTCAGTACACAATATTATTTTATCTATTAACAGTTTCTTACATAGCGCAGCAAAATCCGTTGCACTTTACAATTGGAAACATCACTAATAAAACAAAACTGGGTAATAACAGAGGGGTAGGGAAGCTCTGCTTGTAAGCTTACAATTTACAGTTGAGATACAAGGAACCAATTGGCACACCAGTACGGGCAGGCAGCAACTGGAAGAGATGAATGATGAACTGACGACACCACCACCACGGATCCTATCAGAGAACCCCAAACTCTGCCATTACAGTCTAGGCCCCCAGGATATCCATGCTTGAGTCCAGATAGCAAAATCAAAGTGAGGTATTAAGTTACCTGTGCTCAAGCATGGCCATCCCCAAACCCGGACTGCATGGCGTATGCAAAATTCTGTCTCACATTAAAAAAGGCAGATCCAAACAAAAATACATTGAAAATGTGAGACCCATAAGCAAATTGAAAAAGCCAAATCCACATAACACATTTAAAATAGCTAAAAATACATAAAAAGCCAGATCCACATAAAAATATATTGAAAACGACAGATTAAACGACACAAAACCACTTTGAAAAAAAGCTAGATCCATTTAAAAATACATCTAAAAAAATCCAGTTCCACATAAAAATACACCAAAAATGTCTGATCCATCTAAAAACATGTTGAAAAAAGCCAGATCCACGATGTCAGATCCACCCAATAGACCAAAACAAAGTCAGATCCACCAAAAACACATGAAAAAAAATCCATATCCTCATAAAAATACACAGAAAAAATCCAGATCCACTGGAAATACACAAATAGCCAGATTCACACAAAACCACACCAAAAAGCCAGATCCACATAGAAATACATCTAAATGTATCAGAGTCCGGGAGACTGAGGTCATGGGGTGATGGACCATGACCAGTGGGCAGATACATGGGGCAACTGGCTGCAACCAGTGGACATATGGTGTGAGTGGGTGGCACACTTTGCGAGGTGACAGCCCGTGAGCAGGGGCAGAAGGTGTGTGGGTACAGGCTGCCACCGTGAGGCAGAGGTCCCAGGGTGATGGGCTGTGACTGGGGGACAGAGGTGAGCACATTCCTTATCACGGGTGGCGGGCTTCCACTGCGAGGCAGAGTCTTTGGGCTGACGGGCCCTGACTGGGGAGGCATAGTGGGGGTGATGGACTGTGACTGGCTGTGACCAGGGAACAGAGGAACCGGTGGATGCCGACTGGGAGTCATGGACATAGATCACAAGTGGGGAGAGGCAGGGCGGAAAAAAATACATAAAAAATGCCAATTTAACCACTCCCACAGGTTAAAACACATTCACCCCTGGGGACAGTACAGGGCGACACACACAGAGGCAGAGGGTGCACAGTGTGTCCCACAAGTGTGGGGTGAGGGGGCACAGGGCACCACACACGCACAAGGGTGCAGGGCATGTAAAGTGCATCACACATGTTGGTTGGTGGGACAAGGTGTCACACATACACAGGGGCAGGGGGTGTACAGTGCACTATACATAGAAGAGGGGGGCAGGGGGGGTACAGAGTGTCACACACACATACACATACATACACACACACACACACACACACACAGGGGCAGGGGGTGTACAGTGCACCATTCATAGGAGAGGGGGCAGGTGGGGGTACAGAGTGTCTCTCACACACACACACACACACACACACACACAGGGGCAGGGGGTGTACAGTGCACCATTCATAGGAGAGGGGGCAGGTGGGGGTACAGAGTGTCACACACACACACACACACACACACAAGGGCAGGGGGTGTACAGTGCACCATACATAGGAGAGGGGGGCAGGGGGGGTACAGAGTGTCTCACACACACACACACACACACGGGCAGGGGGTGTACAGTGCACCATACATAGGAGACGGGGGGAGGGGTTGTACAGAGTGTCACACACACACACACACACACACACACACACACACACACGCAGGGGGTGTACAGTGCACCATACATAGGAGAGGGGGGCAGAGGGGGTACAGAGTGTCACACACACACAGGGGCAGGGGGTATACAGTGCACCATACATAGGAGAGGGGGCAGGGGGGTACAGAGTGTCACACACACACACACACGGGCAGGGGATGTACAGTGCACCATACATAGGAGAGGGGGGCAGGTGGGGTACAGAGTGACACACACACACACACACACACGGGCAGGGGGTGTACAGTGCACCATACATAGGAGAGGGGGGCAGGGAGGGATACAGAGTGTCACACACACATACATACACACACACACACACAGGGGCAGGGGGTGTACAGTGCACCATACATAGGAGAGGGGGGCAGGGGGGGTACAGAGTGTCACACACACATACACATACATACACACACACACACACACACACACAGGGGCAGGGGGTGTACAGTGCACCATTCATAGGAGAGGGGGCAGGTGGGGGTACAGAGTGTCTCTCACACACACATACACACACACACACACGGGCAGGGGGTGTACAGTGCACCATTCATAGGAGAGGGGGCAGGTGGGGGTACAGAGTGTCACACACAC
This sequence comes from Pseudophryne corroboree, assembly GCF_028390025.1. NCBI lineage: Eukaryota > Metazoa > Chordata > Amphibia > Anura > Myobatrachidae > Pseudophryne > Pseudophryne corroboree. The sequence goes on from NC_086447.1 coordinate 444,721,030, forward strand.
ACACACACACACACACACACAGGGGCAGAGGGTGTACAGTGCACCATACATAGGAGAGGGGGGCAGGGGGGGTACAGAGTGTCTCACACACACACACACACGGGCAGGGGGTGTACAGTGCACCATACATAGGAGACGGGGGCAGGGGTTGTACAGAGTGTCACACACACACACACGCAGGGGGTGTACAGTGCACCATACATAGGAGAGGGGGGCAGGGGGGGGTACAGAGTGTCACACACACACAGGGGCAGGGGGTATACAGTGCACCATACATAGGAGAGGGGGCAGGGGGGTACAGAGTGTGTCACACACACACACACACACACACACACACACTGGCAGGGGGTGTACAGTGCACCATACATAGGAGAGGGGGCAGTTGGGGTACAGAGTGTCACACACACACACACACACACGGGCAGGGGGTGTACAGTGCACCATACATAGGAGAGGGGGGCAGGGAGGGATACAGAGTGTCACACACACATACACACACACACACACAGGGGCAGGGGGTGTACAGTGCACCATTCATAGGAGAGGGGGCAGGTGGGGGTACAGAGTGTCACACACACACACACACACACACACAGGGGCAGGGGGTGTACAGTGCACCATACATAGGAGAGGGGGGCAGGGGGGGTACAGAGTGTCACACACACACACACACACACACACACGGGCAGGGGGTGTACAGTGCACCATACATAGGAGACGGGGGCAGGGGTTGTACAGAGTGTCACACACACACGCAGGGGGTGTACAGTGCACCATACATAGGAGAGGGGGGCAGGGGGGGTACAGAGTGTCACACACACACACACAGGGGCAGGGGGTATACAGTGCACCATACATAGGAGAGGGGGCAGGGGGGGTACAGAGTGTCACACACACACACACACACACACACACACACGGGCAGGGGGTGTACAGTGCACCATACATAGGAGAGGGGGGCAGGTGGGGTACAGAGTGTCACACACACACACACACACGGGCAGGGTGTGTACAGTACACCATACATAGGAGAGGGGGGCAGGGAAGGATACAGAGTGTCACACACACACACACACACACACACGCACACACACAGGGGCAGGGGGTGTACAGTGCACCACACATTGGGGAGGGTGCCAGGGGGGTACAGGGTGTCACACACACAGGGGCAGGGGGTACACAGTGTGCCACACATGAGGGGGCAGGGAAAAACAGGGGCAGTGGGTGACACACACACGAAGGTAGCAGGCACAGGGTGTCAAACACGAGGGGGGAGGGCAGGGGGGCACAAAGTGTCACACAATCGCAGGGGCAGGGAGGCACAGGGGACCACACACCACAGTCAGGGCGAGTAGAGGGGGCCACACACACACAGAAGCAGGAGGTACAGGGCCACACTCGGGGGCAGGAGGGCACAGGGCTCTCCAGTCACTCACCACCACCATGTCCCATGTCCGGTCAACCTCAGAGTATGCTGTGCCGCGGACCCAGACACAGCACGAAGAAGAAGCCGGCAGCAGGAGGATCCGATCAGCCCCATTGTAAAGCGGCCGCGGAACAGAGGAGTTGATGACCTGTACCCGAGTGGCTGCTGGTGGAGGCAGGGTGCCGACCACAGACACCGGGCTCAGCCCGGGGGGTGGGGGGGCGGTTGGCCATGAGCATGTTTGGCAGCATGTGAGGGGGCTGCCCGTACGCACACCTACGGCTGTGCAGAGACTGCAGAGCAGGGGGGGGGGGGGGGAATGAGGAAGCGCCGGGCGAGGAGAGAGGACTCATTACTCATCGCCTGCAGGGGAGGACGGGCCAGTGCAGCACCTGGCCAATAGAAGCAAGGGTAGGAGATCTGGGGGGCAGATTACATCCCCCTGTAGCCGGAAAACTATATTTCTATTATCTTCTCCAGCCAGACCGCCTCCTCTTCATTCTTTAGTACCCGGGAGTCCGGGACCTATACTGTGTAGAGTCAGTGTGACTTTAGTACTGCTGCTGCCAGGGGCCAGCTGCGGGCCGCCCATTCAGGTCTCCCGCCCATAGGCAGCTGCCTAAAGCTGCCTAATGGAAGTGCCGGCCCTGGCTGTATGTTTCAAATGTGCATGATAAATAGCTGCACCTGATGTACTGTAGGAATTTCAGATCTGTTATCTGGATCTCATCACATTCAGTGATTGTTGGTAATGGAGGGCATGTCTTTCAATCTATGGACTCGACTTGGTAGCCAGTAGCTCTTCTTCCTGTTGTCTCAAAACTCCCTTCTCAAGTACTTAAGGAGTGCAGGGTCCTTTGATATTAAAGGTTTCAAAGAAGGACTTCCGGTTCCGGGACCCATGGAGTGAGTCTCTCATCGCCGGAGCTCCGTCCTACAGCCCGCCGCACTGAACCTTTTCAAGGCTGCTACAGCCTCCACACCGCCCAGATTACCCCTGGTGAGACCCGTGATCACGATGGATCGTTTCGTGACACCCGTAACCGCGGCTACACAGGCCCCCGCTGGCGCACCCACGAGACTGGAGAAGCGCCGCGCGGGAAGCAACATGGCGCCTGGCGCCGGACCTGAAGTCACCTCTCCTGCCTCTAAGAAAGCCGCGGCGGAGGGGACTGAATATGCAGGCTCACAGGTATGCAGAGATCCGGAGGCTCCGGTAACATATGGAGACGTTGTGGCAGCAATAAAAGCCACTATGGCCCCCCTGCTTTCACAGGCTGTCAGTGATATAACAACACAGCTGCAGCACTTACAGCAGAGGGTCACACACACTGAATCTCAACTGCATGCTGCCACACATGACATAGAAGGGCTGCACCACTCAGTGAAATCTCTAACAACAGAGAACTATCAGATATGGAATAAATTAGATGATATGGAAAATCGCGCAAGAAGAAATAATATCAGAATTGTGGGACTGCCGGAATCACTTAAAGGCACGGCACTGGCTCATTTTGCCCGAGTCACCCTTCCCGCAATTTTGAATATAGAACGGGAATGCAATGATTTAGTAATTGAAAGAATTCACCGTGTGGGTCCTATGCCCACCCCCAATAAACCGCGCCCACGTGTAACTCTGTTCCGCTGTCTGAACTACCTTCATAAAGTAGCATTCTGGTCCGCGTCTCGCAAAATGAGGGATATCCAGTGGGAGGGTAACAAGCTCTTCATATTCCAGGACTATTCAGTGGAACTGACCCGGGCCCGCAAAGCTTTTTCCCCTATTTGCACTCAACTTGTCTCAGAGGGCCGCAAGTTTGGCCTGTTATATCCCGCTCGCCTGCGCATTTACGAAGGTACCTCCCACAAAGATTTCTTAACACCTGCTGACGCAGCGGCCTACCTCCGTAATATATCCAGAGAAGACAGCGCGGACATTTCTGATCTCCCTTCACCGACAAATTGATCATTTCCTGCTGAATGTTCACCTGCAGTTTAGTAGCTCATTAGGCATAGACTGCCTTGATTTATTTTGTTAGAGCAACAATGACTCACAGGCACTATGGTAGCTATCGCTACTCCACAATTACTTTAACTGCTCTTAGATGTTGTTTTGACCGATTCTCTGCTTTTTTTCTTTTGAAATATTCTAACCTAAGCGCATACTTTACAGATACAAATTGAAAAAGCGCTATGTTGGTCGGGACATATCCCATTATGCTGCATTTTCATGTTATACAGCCGTCTCCACTACATTAGCCACAGGTTGTATACTATATACCGCTCACTGCATATTGCATATATTATATCATAATATTATATTGCTTCTTGGAGCATTTGGTTATATAGCTCAGTTACTAGGGGTCTCTGGGTGGGATTTGTTTATGTATATCGCGGTGGGGAGGGGCTCCTCCTTTCCTGCTGGTACACACCGCTTAATGCCGGGGTTCGAGATTGCCACCACTGGTAGTCGCCCATGCTCGTTGACCGGAGGTCACTGGTCACAGAAATATTGGCTATTTATCACAGTATCCTCTTTTCAATTGTATGGCCTGTTATATAATACTACTTTCTATTTCTATCTCCTCTTTTCCCCACCTGTTTTGTCTCTTCCCTCCCCCCTCCTCCCCACCCCCCGTCCTCAGGCAGGTGATGATGCTCATTCCCCTTATGTGAATGGTTTACAGGTCCTCTGTTTTGCCCTTTCCTCTGAATTATGCCTAACCTGATAGTGGGATCTTGGAATGTCGGGGGCTTTAACTCCCCAGCAAAGAGACGGAAAATACTCCTATATTTAGATAAACAGCACATAGACATGGCATTCCTACAAGAAACGCACCTAACTCCAGAGGAAACGGCAAAATTGAATGCCCTGAACTGGCGGGTTTTAGGTTTCAGCTCTTACAATTCCAAAGCCAGAGGGGTTGTCATATTGGCGAAACGTTCTGTGACCACTGAAATCCTGACCACAGTCACTGATCCTGAAGGTCGTTATGTGATACTATCTGTTAAGCTTAATGGTAGAGTTTACACACTATGTAACGTATATGCACCCAACATTTATTCCAAAAATTTCTTTCAGTCTTTAATCGCCAAACTAACCCCCCTTCTCACAGACCCCTTAATACTCTGTGGCGATCTGAACCTTATCTCTTCCCCCTATTTGGACCGATCCCACACACCAACAAAACCTCTTTCACTACCCAAACTCGGGGTCCCTCTATTAGCCGACAGCCTACAGACGGTAGATATCTGGAGAGCTTTACATCCCACAGAGAAGGAATACACATGTCTCTCAGCGGCCCATCACACGCTATCTAGGATAGACTATATTTTACTGTCCCATGCTCTACTACCGAACGTATCAGATTCACAAATTGAGACAATCTCCTTATCGGACCATGCCCTAGTCACTGCAACGCTCCACTTCCCAGACATACCGCACTCTCCCAGATTGTGGAGATTCCCCTCCTATCTCGCTCACTCCCTGAAATTCCAACAAAGGTTGGAATCCTCTTGGGAGGCCTTTAAAACTAACAACGCGTCACATTTAGAGGAAAATCCAATTCTATTTTGGATGACTGCAAAATCAGTTCTCCGGGGAGACATTATATCCTATGTCTCAGCTACCAATAAAAAATATGCCTCTCAATATTTGGAGTTCCAGAGACCCTTGTCGACAGCCTATCAGCAATACAAATCCTTTCCGACCCCTCAAAATCGCCTTATATACATCGAAGCCAAAGCCCACTTTGATGAATTCATGTCCTCCATGGGTAATAGATATTCATTCTCGGTGAACTATCGGTTCTACAAATTTGGTAATAAAACGGGCAAATTGCTGACGACACTCCTCATGGGCTCCCGCCCTCCCATGGTCACTCACCCTTTGTATACCCCTGCTGGCACATTAACTACTAATAATCAGGAGATTTCAGATGTTATGAAAACATTTTACGAGGATCTATATTCCTCTTCCTCAAACTCCACCCCTTCTACTCCTCCCACCCAGTCACCATGGCCCAAGAACTTTTGGGATAACCTTTCAGCTCCCCAGCTTCAGGCTTCCATGACATCACCATTGCTGGCGCCCATCTCATTGGAAGAAGTCCGGAGTGTCATTGGACAGTTTGGCAGAGATAAGGCACCGGGCCCTGATGGCTTTAGTGCCAACTTTTATAAAATTCTTTTACCCCGAATAGGGGACACACTGGTGTCCGTCCTCAATGCGATTCTGTCTTCTGATACTCTTCCTAAACACTTTAACACTGCCATCCTCAAAGTCCTCCCTAAACCTGGTAGAGACTTATCCCAACCAGGGTCATATCGCCCAATTTCACTCTTAAATCTTGATTACAAACTACTTACTAAAATCTTAGCTAACCGGATTAAATTATTACTCCCTCATATCATACATAAAGATCAAACTGGGTTTATTTGGGGCGGACACTCGGAGATCAATATAAGGAGAGTTCTTTCTGCCATTTATGTCTCCTCCTCCTCTTCAAATACCCCTTCCTCCCTTCCAGTTATTCTATCACTCGACGCGGAAAAAGCGTTTGATATGGTGAACTGGGATCATCTTTTTTCCACACTCCTACAATTTGGCTTCCCAGTAGATTTTGTAAATCTTCTAAAACTTCTCTACACGGCCCCACAAACACAGATATCCTGCAATGGAGTTCTCTCTTCTCCCTTTGAGATTCAGAGAGGTACCAGGCAGGGGTGCCCACTGTCACCCTTACTGTTTGCAGTAGCATTGGAACCCCTGGCGATTGCCCTACGCCAATCGAGTGTAATTAAAGGAATTCAAATAGGAGATATTGACCTTCGCCTTGCCCTCTTTGCCGATGATATGCTACTATTTGTTTCAGATCCATCGACCTCTATCCCAGAGATCCTTGGAATGATACAGGCATTCGGAGTTAGGGCGGGGTATAGGGTCAATGTGGCCAAATCAGAACTTTTACCATTAGGTCCCTCCTCACGTACTGTTTCCACACTACTCCCAGATCTCTCATTCAAAATAGCCCTCACTAAGATCACATACCTAGGGATTCAAATCCCAGCAAACCTCTCCAGGCTTTATGAAGAAAATTTTACCCCTGTTCTTGCACGTATTACCGCACTACTGGATGGTTGGAAATTGTTACCTCTATCCTTGATAGGGAGAATAGCTGTGTTACAAAGTATTGTTTTCCCAAAGATATTTTACCTCATGCAGATGCTCCCAGTCCGCCTTACTAAACATGATATTCAATATCTACGGAAAATTATGTCAAGGTTTTTATGGAAAGGCAAGAAGGCGTTCATCGCTTTGGATAAACTGATGGCACCCAAGTCCGCAGGCGGATTTGGTGTTCCAGATTACGCATCCTACTCAATGGCATCCCTATTTAGATGTGCTGCTGACTGGCTGTTTGACAGGGAACTCTATACAGACTCCGCTCTAGATGAGGCACTATTCACTCCTTACTCCCCGGGGGCATTACTCCTATCTAAACCCTCACTGATCCCGACCCACATCCTTGCTAACCCCCTTTTTAGGGATATCTATTATAACTGGCGCGCTTTACACAAGAAATTTAAATGCAATCCTGAGGAATCTATATGCATCCCGCTATGGGGTAATCCAGCTTTCCCCCCGTCCCTCCTTAACTCAAATTACCGACTCTGGAAAGAGAAAGGACTCTCAAACTCTTCCAAAGTATTTGACCCGGGAGGATCCATGTACTCCTTCACATCGCTCCAAGAGAAATATAGCCTACCCCACTCTCATTTTTTCATGTATCTACAGACACGACACTATCTAGGCTTGGCTACCCACAGGAGTACTACCTCACAAGAAACTCCCTTATCTACTAACCCACTACAGCTTTCGCTTAAAACACATAGAATAGGCCCGACACGCATTAGACAAATATACTCTATTCTGACATCTAGCACAACAGACTGTAGATGGGAAAGACTACTTCACCAATGGAGTAAAGATATACCTACTCTGACTGCCCATCACCAACTCAGTGATCATTATGTTTCTAGCTTGAAAGCCCTGGCCTCACCTTACTTACAGGAGGTCCACCTCCGTACGTTACAGAGAGCCTATATTTCCCCGAGCCAACATGCTAAGTTTCACCCCACGGAAACTGGGGAATGTCCCAAATGTCATATACGTACGGCTTCCTTCTATCATATGTTCTGGGAATGTGGTCGGATTAAACGTTTCTGGAACAAACTTCTGGCTTACATTAATAAGCTTTTGAATATACATGTAACAGCAACACCCCTATCTTGTTTGTGTGCAAATTTCTCCGAATGGCATTTAGGACCTGAGAAACGGCGAACTATACCATTTCTCACAATTTTGGTAACAGTCTCAAAGAAAATTATTTTATCACACTGGTTGTCACCCTCTCCCCCTACACTCGGGGAAGTTCATGGTAAACTTCTACAGATACTATACTATGATAGGAAATCGGTCCAAGCCAATATAGAGGTGGGGGTTAAAACTTTTTACAAAAAGTGGGGTCTTTATATAGAGTCACGAGATCAGTCCACACAAGCCCAGATATTTAAAGTCTTTGAACAAACTGAATGGTTTCTCCATAGGAAACTATTAGAAGAATCTACCTCATAACCATCCATGCCGTTTAGGCTACTCAGTCCTAGGGTTGACCTCCTCCAGACCCTGCCAGGAGATTGATATATTCACTGCTATTTTTCCTCGAATCAATTGTCAGGAGCATCTTTCCCTCCTTCCCCATTTACCCTAATGTATTTCCCTACCCCATCTTCTTTCTTCTCTCTCTGTACTTTTTTCTCATCTTCATGTGAAAACAAATTGATTTTTGAATGATGTTTTAATGGTTAGCTTTAAGGAACATCTTCCTGAGGGTTTTATGGTACAAATAGTGCATACCTGAAACACGGGAACATATGCCTTTTTCACTACTTTTATTCCCATGCTCAGATAAGATTGTATGTTTTCTTTTCGATACAGTTTGATGTACCTACCTACATGATATAATTGTTTACTTCATCAAATGCTACCGATTTGTTCCTGTTTGACCTTATACTCTATGAAAATCAAAATAAACAGATTTATAAAAAAAAAAAGGTTTCAAAGAAGGTTGATCTGGATAGATACTTGTTACTTTGGTCATCTAGCATTGCATAAAGTTTGCTGTCATATGCAGATAGCTGTGGCTAGCAGTGTAACAGATCTGCAAGTCAGCATAGCATATACTGTATGTGTAATACCCTGGAACTGTAAGCACAAATCAACTGTGGCACTACAGAAGCCAGCATGACTTTAATAAAAGTAAAATGTTTGCTGGAGTTGCATAGCACTGAGCCAGCAGCCTACAGCTTGCAGCACAGAAGGGGTTAACAGCCCAACTCACAGTAAGACAGATCAGTCTGCAAAAAAAGCAAATGCAGGACTCACCAAGTTGCAACTCAGGGCGGGAAATCCCAGATAGAATTTCTCCCTGGGAGTAAAAGGATATAAAAGGCTGTCATGCAGCAGCAGCATGGTCTTTTGAGCCTGGTGTCTTTGCAGCCCAGAAGCCTGAAGTGTTAGCAGAAGCATGTGTGTTAGCTAGGAGAGAAGCGTGGTGTGTGAGCTGGAAAGATGTAGCCCCAGTGAGGGCTCCCCACATGTTTAGGTGGGGAGAGATGCCAGCTACAGCAAGGCACCTGACAGAGGTATGAATGCAAGAAAGAGTGTTGGTGTGTCCTGATGTGCGCTGATGTTAGCAGCCCGTGAAAAGTTGCTAATAGGAGAATTTCTCCAAAACTCCTAAAGTGTAGATATATGTATATAGATGGTAAGCACTTTCTGTACAGGCGCTAACTGTGTAAGTGAAAAAATGGAAACGTTCCTTAGCTTCTATATATCAAGGCGATGTCAAATCCTGCCAATGGTCGTCATGAAGGGCTCTTCTAACGAATGGATCCCCAGTGTTTCACGGATTATGGAAGATAAATGGAGAAACCATATAGTGTAATACGTTTTATGAAGGTTTCATGTATAGACAGATGGGAAACATGCACCAATCCCCTGTGGAATCCTGAGTGGAAGGTTATATATAATTACCAGAAAAAAACGCAAATATTCAATTTAGTGCCTCACACCTCCTCCAACTAATGACACCCATGCAATGGTGCGGAAAATAGTAGAAGTGGCTCAATTACCAGAATGGAGAATCAATCAGCATATATCTACTTTCCTCCCAGTTGTCGTAGGTAATCACCCAGAAACACCTGCAATTGGTCAATTCAGTGCCTCGCACCTCCTCCAAACAATAACACCCATATAATGGTGTGAAAAATGGTAGAAATGGCTCAATTACCAGAATGAGGAGTCGATCAGCAAATATCTATCCTCCTTACAGTTATCGTTGGTAAACCCCCTTCGGGCGGATGTAGCCAGATATACCGTGGATTTATGCAAGAAAGTATAAAAACCACATAGCATAATACGTTTTAATAATCTTACATCAAAATTAAAAACATGTACAATGATCCCTTTCTGGAATCCTGAGCATAAAATCAAAACAATTACCAGATGGCAATCGGTAATGAACAAATGTAAAACCAAATCCTTTTTTATCCCTTAAAAACACTCATGGGGTAGCGAGGGTAACAGTAGAATTAAGTCAATAACCAGAAAACCAGAGTAAATATGCATAAATACTCTGGAGGTGTAGGAAGGTGTATTGATAGTCGGTGCTCCGGAATCGCTCCCTGGACCTCTCACCTCTCCTGATAGCTGTCTTATCATATCCTTGTTAAATAGCAAGGATATGATAAGACACACTCATCACCTTGAAAAAGACCCGGGTACGAGTTGAAACTAGTGATGTGCACCGGACATTTTTCGGGTTTTGTGTTTTGGTTTTGGATTCGGTTCCGCGGCCGTGTTTTGGATTCGGACGCGTTTTGGCAAAACCTCACCGAAAATTTTTTGTCGGATTCGGGTGTGTTTTGGATTCGGGTGTTTTTTTAAAAAAAACCCTAAAAAACAGCTTAAATCATAGAATTTGGGGGTCATTTTGATCCCATAGTATTATTAACCTCAATTACCATAATTTCCACTCATTTCCAGTCTATTCTGAACACCTCACACCTCACAATATTATTTTTAGTCCTACAATTTGCACCGAGGTCGCTGGATGGCTAAGCTAAGCGACACAAGTGGCCGACACAAACACCTGGCCCATCTAGGAGTGGCACTGCAGTGTCAAGACAGGATGGCACTTCAAAAAAATTGTCCCCAAACAGCACATGATGCAAAGAAAAAAAGAGGCGCACCAAGGTCGCTGTGTGACTAAGCTAAGCGACACAAGTGGCCGACACAAACACCTGGCCCATCTAGGAGTGGCACTGCAGTGTCAAGACAGGATGGCACTTCAAAAAAATTGTCCCCAAACAGCACATGATGCTAAGAAAAAAAGAGGCGCACCAAGGTCGCTGTGTGACTAAGCTAAGCGACACAAGTGGCCGACACAAACACCTGGCCCATCTAGGAGTGGCACTGCAGTGTCAAGACAGGATGGCACTTCAAAAAAATTGTCCCCAAACAGCACATGATGCAAAGAAAAAAAGAGGCGCACCACAGGTATAGAATGTAGATGGATAGTATACTTAATGACGACACAGAGGTAGGTACAGCAGTGGCCTTCCGTACCGTACTGCTATATATAGTATACTGGTGGTCACTGTGTCAGCAAACTGCAAAACTAAAATGCACCACAGGATTAGAATGTAGATGGATAGTATACTTAATGAATGACGACACAGAGGTAGGTACAGCAGTGGCCTTCCGTACTGCTATATATAGTATACTGGTGGTCACTGTGTCAGCAAACTGCAAAACTAAAATGCACCACAGGTATAGAATATAGATGGATAGTATACTTAATGAATGATGACACAGAGGTAGGTACAGCAGTGGCCTACCGTACTGCTATATATAGTATACTGGTGGTCACTGTGTCAGCAAATTGCAAAACTAAAATGCACCACAGGATTAGAATGTAGATGGATAGTATACTTAATGAATGACGACACAGAGGTAGGTACAGCAGTGGCCTACCGTACTGCTATATATAGTATACTGGTGGTCACTGTGTCAGCAAACTGCAAAACTAAAATGCACCACAGGTATAGAATGCAGATGGATAGTATACTTAATGAATGACGACACAGAGGTAGGTACAGCAGTGGCCTACCGTACTGCTATATATAGTATACTGGTGGTCACTGTGTCAGCAAACTGCAAAACTAAAATGCACCACAGGTATAGAATGTAGATGGATAGTATACTTAATGAATGACGACACAGAGGTAGGTACAGCAGTGGCCTACCGTACTGATATATATAGTATACTGGTGGTCACTGTGTCAGCAAACTGCAAAACTAAAATGCACCACAGGTATAGAATGTAGATGGATAGTATACTTAATGAATGACGACACAGAGGTAGGTACAGCAGTGGCCTACCGTACTGCTATATATAGTATACTGGTGGTCACTGTGTCAGCAAACTGCAAAACTAAAATGCACCACAGGTATAGAATGTAGATGGATAGTAAACTTAATGAATGATGACACAGAGGTAGGTACATCAGTGGCCTACCGTACTGCTATATATAGTATACTGGTGGTCACTGTGTCAGCAAACTGCAAAACTAAAATGCACCACAGGTATAGAATGTAGATGGATAGTATACTTAATGAATGACGACACAGAGGTAGGTACAGCAGTGGCCTACCGTACTGCTATATATAGTATACTGGTGGTCACTGTGTCAGCAAACTGCAAAACTAAAATGCACCACAGGTATAGAATGTAGAGGGATAGTATACTTAATGAATGACGACACAGAGGTAGGTACAGCAGTGGCCTACCGTACTGCTATATATAGTATACTGGTGGTCACTGTGTCAGCAAACTGCAAAACTAAAATGCACCACAGGTATAGAATGTAGATGGATAGTATACTTAATGAATGACGACACAGAGGTAGGTACAGCAGTGGCCTACCGTACTGCTATATATAGTATACTGGTGGTCACTGTGTCAGCAAACTGCAAAACTAAAATGCACCACAGGTATAGAATGTAGATGGATAGTTTACTTAATGAATGACGACACAGAGGTAGGTACAGCAGTGGCCTATCATACTGCTATATATAGTATACTGGTGGTCACTGTGTCAGCAAACTGCAAAACTAAAATGCACCACAGGTATAATATGTAGATGGATAGTATACTTAATGAATGATGACACAGAGGTAGGTACAGCAGTGGCCTACCGTACTGCTATATATAGTATATTGGTGGTCACTGTGTCAGCAAACTGCAAAACTAAAATGCACCACAGGATTAGAATGTAGATGGATAGTATACTTAATGAATGACGACACAGAGGTAGGTACAGCAGTGGCCTACCATACTGCTATATATGGTATACTGGTGGTCACTGTGTCAGCAAACTGCAAAACTAAAATGCACCACAGGTATAGAATGTAGATGGATAGTATACTTAATGAATGACGACACAGAGGTAGGTACAGCAGTGGCCTACCGTACTGCTATATATAGTATACTGGTGGTCACTGTGTCAGCAAAACTCTGCACTGTACTCCTCCTATATAATATTAATTATACTGGTGGTCCCCAGTCCCCACAATAAAGCAGCACACTGAGCACAGATATGGAGTATTTTTCAGGCAGACAACGTATACTGGTGGTCACTGTCAGCAAAACTCTGCACTGAACTCCTGCTATATAATACAGCTGCTCCCCAGTCCCCACAATTAAGCAGTGTGAGCACAGATATATTATGCAGCACACTGAGCACAGATATGGTATGGAGCGTTTTTTTCAGGCAGAGAACGGATAAAACTGGTGGTCACTTATCAGCAAAACTCTGCACTGTACTCCTCCTAACAGCTGCTCCCCAGTCCTCCCCACAATTAAGCAATAAAGCAATCAAGTTCAACAATAAACGGAGAGGACGCTAGCCACGTCCTCTCCCTATCATCTCCAATGCACGAATGAAAATGGCGGCGACGCGCGGCTGCTTATATAGAATCCGAATCTCGCGAGAATCCGACAGCGGGATGATGATGTTTGGGCGCGCTCGGGTTAGCCGAGCAAGGCGGGAAGGTTCGAACCTGCCTCGGACCCGTGTAAAATGGGTGAAGTTCGGGGGGGTTCGGTTTCCGAGAAACCGAACCCGCTCATCACTAGTTGAAACGCGTTGGTGGAGGGGAAGCAACGGCGACAGAGTCTTCTTCAGCTATCAGGAGAGTTGAGAGGTCCAGGGAGCGATTCCGGAGCGCCGACTGGCAATACACCTTCCTACACCTCCAGAGTATTTATGCATATTTACTCTGGTTTTCTGGTAATTGACTTAATTCTACTGTTACCCTCGCTACCCCATGAGTGTTTTTAAGGGATAAAAAAGGATTTGGTTTTACATTTGTTCATTACCCATTGCCATCTGGTAATTGTTTTGATTTTATGCTCAGGATTCCAGAAAGGGATCATTGTACATGTTTTTAATTTTGATGTGAGATTATTAAAACGTATTATGCTATGCGGTTTTTATACTTTCTTGCATAAATCCACGGTATATCTGGCTACATCCGCCTGAAGGGGGTTTACCAACGATAACTGTAAGGAGGATAGATATTTGCTGATCGACTCCTCATTCTGGTAATTGAGCCATTTCTACCATTTTTCACACCATTATATGGGTGTTATTGTTTGGAGGAGGTGCGAGGCACTGAATTGACCAATTGCAGGTGTTTCTGGGTGATTATCTACGACAACTGGGAGGAAAGTAGATATATGCTGATTGATTCTCCATTCTGGTAATTGAGCCACTTCTACTATTTTCCGCACCATTGTATGGGTGTCATTAGTTGGAGGAGGTGCAAGGCACTAAATTGAATATTTGCGTTTTTTTCTGGTAATTATATATAACCTTCCACTCCGGATTCCACAGGGGATTGGTGCATGTTTCCCATCTGTCTATACATGAAACTTTCATAAAACGTATTACACTATATGGTTTCTCCATTTATCTTCCATAATCCGTGAAACACTGGGGATCCACTCGTTAGAAGAGCCCTTCATGACGACCATTGGGAGGATTTGACATCGCCTTGATATATAGAAGCTAAGGAACGTTTCCATTTTTTCACTTACACAGTTAGCGCCTGTACAGAGTGCTTACCATCTATATACATATACCTGACAGAGGTAGACACCGCAGTGCAAGAGCAGCAGTACTTAGAATCCAGTGAGAGGGTGATGCAGTGAGAAGAATGTGCAACAGGTGTGAGTCTCATGAGAAGAGGTATCTGGGGAGTGGCCGAATGCCACGTGGCATGATTAGAAGCCCCCCATGGACAAGAGTCCTCGCTATGACAAGAGAGAGAGAGACGGTAACCTGGTATGTGTAGCACTACTGGTCACAGAATGCCCTGGTACGTAATGCTGTTTGCCGTGTTCATGCTGCTGCAATTAAGTCATGCGCTGGAGGAGGTGCCCTGATATGTGATCTAATGTAACCATTATGCTTTCTGCTGGAGGAGGTGCATTAAGAAGTTATTCCTGCTTTGATGTTAATATAAACGTTATGCTGTTTTATGAGATGGCCTGGCACCCAATTCTTTATGCTCTGCACCGACACCTGTAGTCCACTCCCACAATGCACCTGTAATTAAACACCTGATTATTCAGGGGACCCTGTGGTATCTGTGCCTGAACCCATGACAAGCCGGGGCAGAGTAAGTGTGATGCACTATACACAGTGACTGCAGATTTTGCATACCTAGTACCAGTGGGGTTTTACATTTGGCGCCCAACGTGGGGCTCTAAGGGCAACATTTGTGGAGGTGGAACTCTTGTCACAGGACATCGGGACTATGCAGTGCACCCGCTCGGAGCAACACCCTTGGGGGCACTGTGTTTGGCCATTTCTGAGTGTCCAAAAGAGC
The DNA here is from genome assembly GCF_028390025.1 of Pseudophryne corroboree. Classification (NCBI taxonomy): domain Eukaryota; kingdom Metazoa; phylum Chordata; class Amphibia; order Anura; family Myobatrachidae; genus Pseudophryne; species Pseudophryne corroboree. The sequence goes on from NC_086447.1 coordinate 444,736,476, forward strand.
CAAGGATCGCAAGGGGAATGGAGTCCCCTATATATTTTCTAAAAAGTTGAAGAAACTTGTTTATTGGGAGGGGCCCACTAGAGCCACCTGTCTCTTTTGACCCAGACGTGGGGGGAGACAAGGGCAGGCAAGGACAAGTTCTCAGTGTTTGGCATAAATTGCCATAAGATGTCTGAACATTTGATTATCACCTGTGACTCAGGACTGTAATCCATTGGAAAACAGCAACAGGATATGTTATTTGTATGTAATGTAATGTTTGACATGCCATGTTTTCCTGCGTATGTGATAGTTATTTTTTTTGTCACATGTACTGTCATGTTTATTATGTGTTATGTTGTTGAAAACTCTGCTGTTGCGTGAGGACACGCAAGATTTTAGCAGGGGTGTATGTAATACCCTGGAACTGTAAGCACAAATCAACTGTGGCACTACAGGAGCCAGCATGACTTTAATAAAAGTAAAATGTTTGCTGGAGTTGCATAGCACTGAGCCAGCAGCCTACAGCTTGCAGCACAAGAAGGGGTTAACAGCCCAACTCACAGTAAGACAGATCAGTCTACAAAAAAAGCAAATGCAGGACTCACCAAGTTGCAACTCAGGGCGGGAAATCCCAGATAGAATTTCTCCCTGAGAGTAAAAGGATATAAAAGGCTGTCATGCAGCAGCAGCATGGTCTTTTGCAGCCTGGTGTCTTTGCAGCCCAGAAGCCTGGAGTGTTATCAGAAGCACGTGTGTTAGCTAGGAGAGAAGCGTGGTGTGTGAGCTGGAAAGATGTAGCCCCAGTGAGGGCTCCCCACACGTTTAGGTGGGGAGAGATGCCAGCTACAGCAAGGCACCTGACAGAGGTAGACACCGCAGTGCAAGAGCAGCAGTACTCAGAATCCAGTGAGAGGGTGATGCAGTGAGAAGAATGTGCAACAGGTGTGAGTCTCATGAGAAGAGGTATCTGGGGAGTGGCCGGAAGCCACGCGGCATGATTAGAAGCCCCCCATGGACAAGAGTCCTTGCTATGACAGAGAGAGAGATGGTAACCTGGTATATGTAGCACTACTGGTCACAGAATGCCCTGGTACATAATGCTGTTTGCCATGTTCATGCTGCTGCAATTAAGTCATGCGCTGGAGGAGATGCCCTGATATGTGATCTAATGTAACCGTTATGCTTTGTGCTGGAGGAGGTGCATTAAGAAGTTATCCCTGCTTTGATGTTAAAATAAACGTTATGCTGTTTTATGAGATGGCTTGGCGCCCAATTCTTTATGCTCTGCACCGACACCTGTAGTCCACTCCCATAATGCACCTGTAATTAAACACCTTATTATTCAGGGGACCCTCTGGTATCTGTGCCTGAACCCATGACAAGAGTAAGTGTGATGCACTATACACAGTGACTGCAGATTTTGCATACCTAGTACAAGTGGGGTTTTACATATGTATCCTACTATCCTACTTGCTGACAGATAAAGGGCCTGATTCATTAAGGGAAGCTGCTAACAGGACTGCTTTGCATTTGCAGTCCTTAGCATTGCAAATGCAGGCGGATGGCTCGCAGTCCTTGGCTTCGCCACTCCTGTAGAACAGGGACGACACTTTCCCATTTTCCTGAACAACGGCTGCCCCTGCCCCGTACCTTCCCATGAACGCCTCTGCCTGTCAATCATGAAGAGGGGATGGCATACCTGCAATGCGATCGCAGAATCTATATTAGGGTTAGGCTGTGAGTGAGAGGGTTAGGCTGCGGAGAGGGAGGTTTAGGGTTAGGCACCACTGGGGAAAGGTAGGGTTAGGCTGCGGGAGAGGGTTAGGCTTAGGCTACAGGGAGGGAGGCTTAATATTAGCCTGCAGGGATGGGGGTTAGGCCCCACTGGGGAGGGTTTGGGTTAGACTGTGGGGGGAAATGGTTAGAATCAGGCTGTGGCAGGGGCGTAACTATAACTTTGAGGGCCCTAGGCAAAATCTTGAAAGGGCCCCCCACACACACACCATTGTCACTACAATACCCCTTAGGGGAGCAAGAGATAGAGAGTGAGGGGAGTGATATAGAAACAATGAATGTATCAGTGGGAGAGAGAGGAAGAAAGACAGGAGCAAGAAATAGAGGGAGAGAGGGGTCAGTGAGAGAGAGAAAAAGGGGTGAGAGGAGAATAGAGTGTGAGGGCATCAGAGAGAGTGAAGGTATCAGAGGGAGAGAGTGTCAGGGTGGGAGGGAGAGCAAAAGATAAGGGGAGCAAAAGAGTGAGAGTGTCAGGAAGAGACAAACAGGGAGAGAGAGAACGAGATAGAGTGAGAGAGAGAGGGTGTCAGGGAGAAAGAGAGAGACACACACAGACTATCAGGGAGGGAAAAACAGACAGTGACAGGCAGAGAGAGGTGGAGGGTGAGACAGTGCCAGAGAGAGAGAGAGACAGTGTCAAGGAGGGAGAGAGACACAGTGTCAGGGAGAGAGAGAGGAGTAGACAGTGTCAGTGGGAGTGAGAGATAGTATTACAGAGAGAAGGAGGGAGGGGCAGTATCACGGAGAGAGAGTGTTAGGGGGAGAGAGGGAAAGAGAAAGAGTGTCAGGGAAAAAGAGAGGGAGGGAGAGAGACAGTGCCAGGGAGAGAGACAGTGTAAGGGCATGAGAGAGAGAGAGAGAGAGAGACAGTGCCAGAGGGAGAAAGAGGTAGAGAGAAAGACAGTGTGAGAGAGAGGGACAGTGTCAGGAGAGAATGAGAGAGGGAGACAGTGTCAGAGACAGAGAGATTGTGAGGGAGAGTGTCAGGAAGGGGGTGAGGGAGATAGAGATAGTGTCAGAGAGAGAGAGAGTAGCAAGAGGGATAGAGTGGGGGTAGATATAGAGGGGGGAGTGAGCAGGAGATACATTACATGCTACAGCCGACTTGCAGAGGTCTCTGATGGGGAGGGGCTTCACAGCATTAACCACCACCCCCTAAATCACTGCAAATCGCACTGCTGATCTGCTGCTCGTGCTCAGAGACTTACAAGGTATGGACCTCCACCACCTGCCACATCCTCCACGGGGGAGCTATTGGTGGTGAATGTTCACTTGTGGTCGAGGTTGAAGGGGGAGTGGCGGGCCTCAGAGGCAGCCTGTGACTGGGTGCAGGGGGAGCAGTGGGCCCTGGAAGTAGCCGTGGACCCATAGCAGCTGCACCCACCGTAGTTATGCCACTGGGCTGTGGGTAAGGAAGGTTAGGGTTAGTGAGATTAGGAAATAGGGCAAGCATACTTACCTAGTAGGTGTCTGTCAGTCTCCTGACCGCAGTTTACCTTTGCTATATACTGCCATGTATGGCACAGTTTTGCATGCCATAGACTCAGAGATTTAGCCATGCCTTGTGATTTTTCTTAATTTGCTTCTTTAATATGTTACTTTATACATATTCTATTATGGCAAACAAAAATGTTACAATACATCCACTCGCTACTCGTAAAAAACAGCTTAGCTTTGTTGTGCATGTTGTGCCAAATTGAGCAAAATAGCAAAGGTGTAAGTGGACACATCTGTACATTCCGTCAGTAGTCTGACCAACGGCATCCCAAGCGTCAGGATTCCGATACCATCCACAGAATATGTATGCATATTAATGACAAGGTCCTTTGAGAGAGTCCCCAGGATGAAATACATCAGAGGTTTTCCAAGATGACCACCATCAAATCTGGTTTGCATTCCTATTACATTCTATGGAAATAGTGGTAGTCATGTTGGATCTGGCTTTAATGGAGGTAGTTTTAAAAAAAAATTGTGTGTTATGTTACTTAATGATGGGGGATGATTTCTGAGGGCATGGATATAAAGGGACTCCAGGGACTTGTAGTCACATTAGAAATATAGGTATGTTACACTGCACTTACCATATAGCTATGAAACGTGGCAAATTTTGAAGCCAGAAACCAGGGGGTTTGGGGGAACAATTCAATTGTTGTTCCCCATGTCTGCCACTAGATGGTGCCAAATGGTAGCAATTCAATTGTTGCTTCATTTGGGAGTGAATAGCCATGGGGGGGAACAATCAGCTTGCAGCCTCCTGAGGTGCGAGTTGAAATGTGCGATAATTCAGCACTCCAGGTTCTAAGCAGCAGTTCAGTGCCCAAAGTTGTACTTTAGAAGGGTTTAGCCACTTTGCATGAGTAATCCTATCACTTCTGGGTGCATCCTGACAACTCTCACACCAAAGAGGGGGGGTCGATGACAGTTGACTTCTGACAATTGCCATCAATTACATTTGGGTGCCACAAAATAACTGAATTCCCCCTTGGTGTCTGGGACTTTGCTAGCCTGTTGTAAAACATCTTGGTGCCTTTTAGGAGTATCTATGCCACAGAGGCAGGGTTTAAAGTAGTCCTGGAGAAGTGGTGGAACTCGTTTCCTCCCCCACCTACCCCATACCCCCCCTCCCCATTAGGGGAAGCCAGGGCCAATGCTAGGGTTTTTGTCAACCACCTGCAGACTATTAAATTGTGCCCTACCTCCCATACTGTACTTTATAAAGGAACAATGGTCTTTCAAGGAAGGGCAATGTCCCACAATAGTACCCCCAATTCAAATTATGCCACACAGTACCACCATCTTATTCACATAACACCACAGGTAGTGCCCCTGATTCATGTTACACCACATAGTAGTGCCCCTTATTCATGTTACTCAGTAGTGTCCCTTATTCACATTTCTTATTTCAGTAGTGGCCCTTATTTATGTTGTGCTACACAATGATACCCTTTATACATGTAGTGCCCCTTACACACAATTCCCACAGTACTAGTGCCCCTTACACATAATGACCACAGTAGTAGTGCCCCTTACATATAATGCACACAGTAAATGCACACTTATAAATATGATGCACACAGTAATGCCCCTTATACACATCTCTGCCTCTGTCACTATAGTAGTTCCCCACCCATGTCCCTCCAGCACCTCCATGCCTGGTGTCCCCCCAACATCTTCCCCACCCCTCTGTGTCCCTCCATATCTCTCATCTTGTCTTCAAGGTGCACAGAGCCTGCTCATCTTTGTGGTTCTTCACTTCAGTGGCAGTTTTGGCATGACATCACATACACAGTGCCGGAAAAGGAAGTGACTGGGGCCTGAAGTAGGAACAAATGCTGTCTGACAGACACAGCATGTGTGAGTACCAGGAGGGGTGGGCCACAGGTGGAGGTGGACCATGGAGCCGCCAGGACCTGAGGAAGGGAAGGTGGTTGCAGCTTATCAGTGACATTAGCGCCACCTGAATCATCTACTGACATGGGTGGTGGGGCAGGCTTTTCTGTTGGTTTTACTGTGCATTGCCATGGAGGAGGATAACTACATAGTTCCACCTACAGTACCATTACAGGTGATGGAACTCAGTTCCTTTCCTCCTTCCCCCACTCACTTTAACCCCTGCACAGAGGAGGGAGTGGGCTGACTGCTTTTTATGCTTTATGCTGTTAATATGTGTCTGCATTTGGATGCAATACCCCACAAACACCCCCGGGGTGGAGAGATGCAAGTGGCCACTAGGGGGCTGGGGTGAATTGCATCATTATATATACACACAGAGAAAAGGGACAACACTCAAAGACTTTTAAAGTGATAAAGTATATTGTAAGCAAAGTCACAAATCTTTGAAATTTTCAAAATACTGATGCCAGTGTCCCTTCATATCTCTCATCTTGTTTTCAACATGCACAGAGCCTGCTCATTTTTGTGGCTCTTCACTTCAGTGGCAGTGATGGCATGACATCACATACACAGTGCCAGAAAAGGAAGCGGCTGGGGCCTGAAGAAGGGACAAATGCTGTTTGACAGACACAGCATGTGTGAGTACCAGGAGGGGTGGGCCACAGGTGTAGGAGGACCATGGAGCTGCCAGGACCTGTTTAAGGGGGAGGTGGCTGCAGCTCATCCGTGACACTAGTGCTGCCTGAATCATCTACTGACATGGGTGGTGGCAGTAGCAAACGCAGGGTTTTCACGGAGGGTTTCCATACATGTACAGTATGTATTATGTGCTTAGATGTATATATATATATATATATATATATATAAAATCTGTACCACTGCACAGCACTTCAGGATTTTATGCAAATGTTCAATGTTTTGGGGTCAGCCGTGCCCCATCATCAGGATAAATATACAAAGGTTCCGCAATGCCTAACAAAATACATAGAGAAATGGGCAAGAGAAGAAAACAATGACTTACCATACAAGGCAATATAGGATAAGTAAATGGTATATAAACATTGTTGCATCAGGAGACAGGACACTAAATAATAATTAGGGTGTCAGAAACCGAGGGTTAGGTGCCGATAAAGGATTATGAAGTAGAAAATAGTCTGAAAGTGGGAAAAGCACATGAGGGAGAGAGGGCCTCGCTTACTATATAGATATATATAGATATATATATAGATATATAGATATATATATATAGATATGTGCAAACAGAGGAAGAAACAGCAGAGCACCTGTGGTGTAGTTCTTTTTAAACAGTTTTTGTCACACGCAAGAAATAATATTGCGTACCGGATTCCGGCTTGACACAAGGCCTATCAATCCCCCGTTCTTTAGTCCAGGTCTCTACTGGAATCTAGATGTAATTGGAAGACAGAGAATCGCTATATAGTGTAGTAATTTCTCAGTATGTGGGGTTAAATTCAAATCTCACGTAAAATTACATGCGTACCAGATAAAACAATAATTCTGGCATATCAATATGGGTACTGTATACTAATCTTCATCAGGGAATGGTAGTCAAAAAGCAGCCTTTGAAAGATATATTAAGGCTCAATTCAACAGCTTATACCGAAAATCTAATTTTTTAAGTACATAAGAAATAAATTATAAAAAAATAAATAGCTTTATTTCTTATGTACCTAATAAATTAGATTTTTCGGTTTAAGCTGTTGAATTGAACCTTAATATATCTTTCAAAGGCTGCTTTTTGACTGTAATTTTACGTGAGATTACGTGAGATTTGAATTTAACCCTACATACTGAGACATTACTACGCTATATAGCGATTCTCTGTCTCCCAATTACATCTAGATTCCAGCAGAAACCTGGACTAAAGAACGGGGGATTGATAGGCCTTGTGTCAAGCCAGAATCCGGTACGCAGATTCCTCTTTGGGCTACGTATACCTAGTGGCACTTTTTGAAGAACTGAGCAGCCACCCGATAAAACGGGGATAGTGTGAACTGTTTGGCATTTAAGCCAAAACACTAGGGGGGTAATTCCAAGTTGAACGCAGCAGGATTTTTTTTAGCAATTGGGCAAAACCATGTGCACTGCAGGGGAGGCAGATATAACATGTGCAGAAAGAGTTAGATTTGGGTGGGTTATTTTGTTTCTGTGCAGGGTAAATACTGGCTGCTTTATTTTTACACTGCAAATTAGATTGCAGATTGAACACACCCCACCCAAATCTATCTCTCTGCACATGTTATATCTGCCCCCCCTGCAGTGCACATGGGCCCTCATTCCGATTGTTCGCTCGCAAGCTGCTTTTAGCAGCATTGCACACGCTAAGCCGCCGCATACTGGGAGTGAATCTTAGCTTATCAAAATTGCGAACAAAAGGTTCTCAAAATTGCGAATAGAAATTTCTAAGCAGTTTCTGAGTAGCTCGAGACTTACTCTTCCAGTGCGATCAGTTCAGTGCTTGTCGTTCCTGGTTTGACGTCACAAACACACCCAGCGTTCGCCCAGACACTCCTCCGTTTCTCCAGCCACTCCCGCGTTTTTCCCAGAAACGGTAGCGTTTTTTCACACACTCCCATAAAACGGCCAGTTTCCGCCCAGAAACACCCACTTCCTGTCAATTACAATACGATCACCAGAACAATGAAAAAACCTTGTAATGCCGTGAGTAAAATTCCTAACTGCATGCGCAATTAGCGGAAAATCCCTGCGATGCGAAGAAAATTGCAGAGCGAACAACTCGGAATGACCACCATGGTTTTGCCCAACTGCAAAAAAAAAATCCTGCTGCGATCAACTTGGAATTACCCCCTAGATTTGGAAGAACTTGCATATTGAACTAGTCATTTGACTGATTTACCCGTGGCTGTTGACCACATTTAACAGTAAGGTACTCTGTATAAACTGGACAAGCGCACTGATCCACTTATTTACAATATATATATATATATATATATATATATATATATATATATACTGTATATATATATATATATATATATATATATATATGCAAGAAGTGAGATGTCCAAGGGAGCTGTATTATATAATCTGTAAAACCTCTTCCAGATTTTGACCACAATTCACTTAAAAAGCTTCAATTTATTTGCATATTAGCATTGAACAATATATTGCAGTGAATACAATGTCAAATGGCTAACACATCCACATTAAAATACAGACATCAGATATATAAATGATGCAATGTGAGCAGATTGTTAATACAGTGATGTTTCTTAGTGGATATCTGATGTTCTCACATCCTAACCAAACCCAACGCGTTTCGTCCAATTGGACTTCATCGGGGGCTCAAATCTAGACAATAAATATATGGATGGTATAAAAACTTTTACAAATCAAGCCATAGTGGTCACATCATAGGGTAGTAATTGTGTACATACCAAATGGATCGGAAGAGCTTTAGGGGGCAAATGACCAACCTTATGGTCATGTTGTTCCCACAAGATTTGGGTGTGCTATTTTGTTTCTGTGCAGGTTAAATACTGGCTGCTTTATTTTTACACTGCAATTTAGATTTCAGTTTGAACACACCCCACCCATATCTAACTCTCTCTGCACATGTTATATCTGCCTCCCCTGCAGTGCTCATGGTTTTGCCCAACTGCTAACAAATTTGCTGCTGCGATCAACTCCGAATTACCCCCTAATTCCTCAATCTAAGTACTTAGTCTGTGGCATTAGCAGTAAGGGAGCTGTGTGCTGGCTTAAGGCTATCTCTGTGTCTCTCTTGAAGGGCTATTTGTGGGTTAATTGTGCCTTTAACCTGTTCATGTGTGTGTGTGTGTGTGTGTGTGTGTGTGTGTGTGTGTGTGTGTGTGTGTGTGTGTGTGTTGTCACTGTCACAGTATGTCAGACAAAGAGTGTGTTTCATGTAAGGCACAGTGTTCCTCTTCTCCAGGGGGTTCACTACAGTGTACTCAGTGCAGTGCAGTGTACCCTCCCAGGCTATCGGGGCAGAACCAACTTGGCTGGATTCAATTAGGGGAATGATCTCCAATATTTCCACTAAACTGTCCCGCGATGAGAAAGAGACGCAATACTTAAGACAATCGATGACTGAGTTTATGAACAGAGAGACTCAGTACCCAAACCAGCGTCTCAGTTCCCTGACATTTGTCCGCAAAAATGTCCTTTGGCCCATATCCTGCAGTCTGACTCTGATGATGATGGGTCAGACAGGGAGGAGGGGGAGGTGGATGCAGAGGTGGGGGTGGCTACTCTGTCACAGGGAATAGAGGCTCTCATAGAAGCTATTAGAGAGGTTCTGCATATCCCTGATAAGGTGACAGAGGAGACTGAGGAATCTTATTTTAATGTAAAAAAGAAATTCTCAGCTAATTTTCCTGTGTCAATGAACTAAATACCCTGTTTGAAGACCCGTGGATTACTCGTGATAGGAAATTTCAAATCCCTAAAAGGCTGATATCATCTTTTGCCTTTCCTCCTGTGAATAGTAGTGATGAGCACCGGAAATTTTTCGGGTTTTGTGTTTTGGTTTTGGGTTCGGTTCCGCGGCCGTGTTTTGGGTTCGAACGCGTTTTGGCAAAACCTCACCGAATTTTTTTTGTCGGATTCGGGTTTGTTTTGGATTCGGGTGTTTTTTTCAAAAAACCATAAAAAACAGCTTAAATCATAGAATTTGGGGGTCATTTTGATCCCAAAGTATTATTAACCTCAATAACCATAATTTCCACTCATTTTCAGTCTATTCTGAACACCTCACACCTCACAATATTATTTTTAGTCCTAAAATTTGCACCGAGGTCGCTGGATGGCTAAGCTAAGCGACCCAAGTGGCCGACACAAACACCTGGCCCATCTAGGAGTGGCACTGCAGTGTCACGCAGGATGGCCCTTCCAAAAAACACTCCCCAAACAGCACATGACGCAAAGAAAAAAAAGAGGCGCAATGAGGTAGCTGTGTGAGTAAGCTAAGCGACCCTAGTGGCCGACACAAACACCTGGCCCATCTAGGAGTGGCACTGCAGTGTCACGCAGGATGGCCCTTCCAAAAAACACTCCCCAAACAGCACATGACGCAAAGAAAAAAAGAGGCGCAATGAGGTAGCTGTGTGAGTAAGCTAAGCGACCCTAGTGGCCGACACAAACACCTGGCCCATCTAGGAGTGGCACTGCAGTGTCACGCAGGATGGCCCTTCCAAAAAACACTCCCCAAACAGCACATGACGCAAAGAAAAAAAGAGGCGCAATGAGGTAGCTGTGTGAGTAAGCTAAGCGACCCTAGTGGCCGACACAAACACCTGGCCCATCTAGGAGTGGCACTGCAGTGTCACGCAGGATGGCCCTTCCAAAAAACACTCCCCAAACAGCACATGACGCAAAGAAAAAAAGAGGCGCAATGAGGTAGCTGTGTGAGTAAGCTAAGCGACCCTAGTGGCCGACACAAACACCTGGCCCATCTAGGAGTGGCACTGCAGTGTCACGCAGGATGGCCCTTCCAAAAAACACTCCCCAAACAGCACATGACGCAAAGAAAAAAAGAGGCGCAATGAGGTAGCTGTGTGAGTAAGCTAAGCGACCCTAGTGGCCGACACAAACACCTGGCCCATCTAGGAGTGGCACTGCAGTGTCACGCAGGATGGCCCTTCCAAAAAACACCCCCCAAACAGCACATGACGCAAAGAAAAATGAAAGAAAAAAGAGGTGCAAGATGGAATTGTCCTTGGGCCCTCCCACCCACCCTTATGTTGTATAAACAGGACATGCACACTTTAACCAACCCATCATTTCAGTGACAGGGTCTGCCACACGACTGTGACTGAAATGACGGGTTGGTTTGGACCCCCATCAAAAAAGAAGCAATTAATCTCTCCTTGCACAAACTGGCTCTACAGAGGCAAGATGTCCACCTCATCATCATCCTCCGATATATCACCGTGTACATCCCCCTCCTCACAGATTATCAATTCGTCCCCACTGGAATCCACCATCTCAGCTCCCTGTGTACTTTGTGGAGGCAATTGCTGCTGGTCAATGTCTCCACGGAGGAATTGATTATAATTCATTTTAATGAACATCATCTTCTCCACATTTTCTGGATGTAACCTCGTACGCCGATTGCTGACAAGGTGAGCGGCGGCACTAAACACTCTTTCGGAGTACACACTTGTGGGAGGGCAACTTAGGTAGAATAAAGCCAGTTTGTGCAAGGGCCTCCAAATTGCCTCTTTTCCTGCCAGTATAAGTACGGACTGTCTGACGTGCCTACTTGGATGCGGTCACTCATATAATCCTCCACCATTCTTTCAATGGGGAGAGAATCATATGCAGTGACAGTAGACGACATGTCCGTAATCGTTGTCAGGTCCTTCAGTCCGGACCAGATGTCAGCATCAGCAGTCGCTCCAGACTGCCCTGCATCACCGCCAGCGGGTGGGCTCGGAATTCTGAGCCTTTTTCTCGCACCCCCAGTTGCGGGAGAATGTGAAGGAGGAGATGTTGACAGGTCGCGTTCCGCTTGACTTGACAATTTTGTCACCAGCAGTTCTTTGAACCCCAGCAGACTTGTGTCTGCCGGAAAGAGAGATCCAAGGTAGGTTTTAAATCTAGGATCGAGCACGGTGGCCAAAATATAGTGCTCTGATTTCAACAGATTGACCACCCGTGAATCCTTGTTAAGCGAATTAAGGGCTCCATCCACAAGTCCCACATGCCTAGCGGAATCGCTCTGTGTTAGCTCCTCCTTCAATGTCTCCAGCTTCTTCTGCAAAAGCCTGATGAGGGGAATGACCTGACTCAGGCTGGCAGTGTCTGAACTGACTTCACGTGTGGCAAGTTCAAAAGGTTGCAGAACCTTGCACAACGTTGAAATCATTCTCCACTGCGCTTGAGACAGGTGCATTCCACCTCCTATATCGTGCTCAGTTGTATAGGCTTGAATGGCCTTTTGCTGCTCCTCCAACCTCTGAAGCATATAGAGGGTTGAATTCCACCTCGTTACCACTTCTTGCTTCAGATGATGGCAGGGCAGGTTCAGGCATTTTTGGTGGTGCTCCAGTCTTCTGTACGTGGTGCCTGTACGCCGAAAGTGTCCCGCAATTCTTCTGGCCACCGACAGCATCTCTTGCACGCCCCTCTCGTTTTTTAAATAATTCTGCACCACCAAATTCAAGGTATGTGCAAAACATGGGACGTGCTGGAATTTGCCCAGATTTAATGCACACACAATATTGCTGGCGTTGTCCGATGCCACAAATCCACAGGAGAGTCCAATTGGGGTAAGCCATTCTGCGATGATCTTCCTCAGTTGCCGTAAGAGGTTTTTAGCTGTGTGCGTATTCTGGAAAGCGGTGATACAAAGCGTAGCCTGCCTAGGAAAGAGTTGGCGTTTGCGAGATGCTGCTACTGGTGCCGCTGCTGCTGTTCTTGCGGCGGGAGTCCATACATCTACCCAGTGGGCTGTCACAGTCATATAGTCCTGAGCCTGCCCTGCTCCACTTGTCCACATGTCCGTGGTTAAGTGGACATTGGGTACAACTGCATTTTTTAGGACACTGGTGAGTCTTTTTCTGAGGTCTGTGTACATTTCGGTATCGCCTGCCTAGAGAAATGGAACCTAGATGGTATTTGGTACCGGGGACACAGTACCTCCAACAAGTCTCTAGTTGGCTCTGCAGTAATGATGGATACCGGAACCACGTTTCTCACCGCCCAGGATGCCAAGGCCTCAGTTATCCGCTTTGCAGCAGGATGACTGCTGTGATATTTCATCTTCCTCGCAAAGGACTGTTGGACAGTCAATTGCTTGGTGGAAGTAGTAAAAGTGGTCTTACGAGTACGACTTCCCCTCTGGGATGACCATCGACTCCCAGCAGCAACAACAGCAGCGCCAGCAGCAGTAGGCGTTACACGCAAGGATGCATCGGAGGAATCCCAGGCAGGAGAGGACTCTTCAGAATTGCCAGTGACATGGCCTGCAGGACTATTGGCATTCCTGGGGAAGGAGGAAATTGACACTGAGGGAGTTGGTGGGGTGGTTTGCGTGAGCTTGGTTACAAGAGGAAGGGATTTACAGGTCAGTGGACTGCTTCCGCTGTCGCCCAAAGTTTTTGAACTTGTCACTGACTTATGATGAATGCGCTGCAGGTGACGTATAAGGGAGGATGTTCCGAGGTGGTTAACGTCCTTACCCCTACTTATTACAGCTTGACAAAGGCAACACACGGCTTGACAAATGTTGTCCGCATTTCTGTTGAAATACTTCCACACCGAAGAGCTGATTTTTTTGGTATTTTCACCAGGCATGTCAATGGCCCTATTCCTCCCACGGACAACAGGTGTCTCCCCGGGTGCCTGACTTAAACAAACCACCTCACCATCAGAATCCTCCTGGTCAATTTCCTCCCCAGCGCCAGCAACACCCATATCCTCCTCATCCTGGTGTACTTCAACACTGACATCTTCAATCTGACTATCAGGAACTGGACTGCGGGTGCTCCTTCCAGCACTTGCAGGGGGCGTGCAAATGGTGGAAGGCGCATGCTCTTCACGTCCAGTGTTGGGAAGGTCAGGCATCGCAAACGACACAATTGGACTCTCCTTGTGGATTTGTGATTTCGAAGAACGCACAGTTCTTTGCTGTGCTTTTGCCAGCTTGAGTCTTTTCATTTTTCTAGCGAGAGGCTGAGTGCTTCCATCCTCATGTGAAGCTGAACCACTAGCCATGAACATAGGCCAGGGCCTCAGCCGTTCCTTGCCACTCCGTGTGGTAAATGGCATATTGGCAAGTTTACGCTTCTCCTCTGACAATTTTATTTTAGATTTTTGAGTCCTTTTTTTACTTATATTTGGTGTTTTGGATTTTACATGCTCTGTACTATGACATTGGGCATCGGCCTTGGCAGACGACATTGCTGGCATTTCATCGTCTCGGCCATGACTAGTGGCAGCAGCTTCAGCACGAGGTGGAAGTCGATCTTGATCTTTCCCTATTTTTGGAACCTCAACATTTTTGTTCTCCATATTTTAATAGGCACAACTAAAAGGCACCTCAGGTAAACAATGGAGATGGATGGATACTAGTATACTTATGGATGGACGAACGACTGCCGACACAGAGGTAGCTACAGCCGTGGACTACCGTACTGCGTCTGCTGCTAATATAGACTGGATGATAATGATATAAAAAATATATATATATCACTACTGCAGCCGGACAGGTATATATTATATAATGACGGACCTGCTGGACACTGTCAGCTCAGCACTGCAGACTCCTAAAGTAAGCTACTAGTATCAAGAAGATAGAAAAAAAAAAACCACCACGGGTAGGTGGTATACAATTATGGATGGACGAGCGACTGCCGACACAGAGGTAGCTACAGCCGTGGACTACCGTACTGCGTCTGCTGCTAATATAGACTGGATGATAATGAGATATAAAATATATATATATATCACTACTGCAGCCGGACAGGTATATATTATATAATGACGGACCTGCTGGACACTGTCAGCTCAGCACTGCAGACTCCTAAAGTAAGCTACTAGTAGTATCAAGAAGATAGAAAAAAAAAAAACACCACAGGTAGGTGGTATACAATTATGGATGGACGAGCGACTGCCGACACAGAGGTAGCTACAGCCGTGGACTACCGTACTGCGTCTGCTGCTAATATAGACTGGATGATAATGATATAAAAAATATATATATATCACTACTGCAGCCGGACAGGTATATATTATATAATGACGGACCTGCTGGACACTGTCAGCTCAGCACTGCAGACTCCTAAAGTAAGCTACTAGTATCAAGAAGATAGAAAAAAAAAACACCACGGGTAGGTGGTATACAATTATGGATGGACGAGCGACTGCCGACACAGAGGTAGCTACAGCCGTGGACTACCATACTGCGTCTGCTGCTAATATAGACTGGATGATAATGAGATATAAAATATATATATATCACTACTGCAGCCGGATAGGTATATATTATATAATGACGGACCTGCTGGACACTGTCAGCTCAGCACTGCAGACTCCTAAAGTAAGCTACTAGTATCAAGAAGATAGAAAAAAAAAAAAACCACCACGGGTAGGTGGTATACAATTATGGATGGACGAGCGACTGCCGACACAGAGGTAGCTACAGCCGTGGACTACCGTACTGCGTCTGCTGCTAATATAGACTGGATGATAATGATATAAAAAATATATATATATCACTACTGCAGCCGGACAGGTATATATTATATAATGACGGACCTGCTGGACACTGTCAGCTCAGCACTGCAGACTCCTAAAGTAAGCTACTAGTATCAAGAAGATAGAAAAAAAAAAAACACCACGGGTAGGTGGTATACAATTATGGATGGACGAGCGACTGCCGACACAGAGGTAGCTACAGCCGTGGACTACCGTACTGCGTCTGCTGCAGTGCTAATATAGACTGGATGATAATGATATAAAAAAAATATATATATCACTACTGCAGCCGGACAGGTATATATTATATAATGACGGACCTGCTGGACACTGTCAGCAGAATGCGTTTATAGAATAAAAACACCACACGACGAGTGTTTAACTTTTTCAGGCAGACAATCACAATATACTGGTGGTCAGTGGTCACTGGTCAGTCACACTGGCAGTGGCACTCTGGCAGCAAAAGTGTGCACTGTTAAAATATGTACTCCTGCTATAACTTCTCCCCAGTCTCCCCCACAATTAAGCTGTGTGAGCAGTGAGCACTCAGCACAGTCAGATATACAGTATTACATAGATGATGCAGCACACTGAGGCTGAGCACAGATATGGTATGTGACTGTGTCACACTGTGTATCGTTTTTTTTCAGGCAGAGAACGGATTAATTAAACTGGTGGTCACTGGTCACACTATCAGCAAGTAGTACTCCTAATATGCTCCCCAAAATTAGTAAATCAAGTGTCTCTACTACTCTCTAGTCTACTCTAAACGGAGAGGACGCCAGCCACGTCCTCTCCCTATCAATCTCAATGCACGTGTGAAAATGGCGGCGACGCGCGGCTCCTTATATAGAATCCGAGTCTCGCGATAGAATCCGAGCCTCGCGAGAATCCGACAGCGGGATGATGACGTTCGGGCGCGCTCGGGTTAACCGAGCAAGGCGGGAAGATCCGAGTCTGCCTCGGACCCGTGTAAAAAGCGTGAAGTTCGGGGGGGTTCGGTTTCCGAGAAACCGAACCCGCTCATCACTAGTGAATAGATAAAAATGGGAAAATCCACCGATAGTGGATGAATCAATATCCAGGCTGTCATGGAAAATTGTATTGCCTGTCCCTGGTGCAGCCTCCCTAAAAGACACGGCTGATCGTATAATTGAGAATACACTTATATCCTTGTATACAGCTGCTGTGGTGGCACAGAGACCCACTATAGCATGTGGGTGGATTACTAAGGCCATTGCCAAATAGTCGGGTAACCTAATTGAAGGGTTAGGTACCTTGCCTAAGGGGGAGATTGTTTTACACTGCTATGGCAGTGTCAGCACGCAGAGATTTATGGCTATGCCAGTGGACTGCCAACGTGGACTCCAGAAAAGGCGTGGAAGGCCTACCCTTCACAGGAGAGGCCTTATTTGGAGATGAACTAGACAAATGGATCTCCAAAGCTACTGCGAGAAAGTCCACGTGTCTTCCTTCTGCAGCTCCCCCAGCCAGGAAGGCTTACTCAGGACCTAAGCTACAGTCCTTTCGGATGGCCAAGTTCAAGAGCAAAACCAGAGGTTCTTCTATAGTCACCAGAGGTGCTAGAGGTAAACCATGAAAACCAGCAACTGCAGGTTCACAGGAACAGAGCTGAACTTCTGCTTCCTCAAAGCCTTCAGCATGACGGTGGACCGCGATGCCTTGAAGACCGGCAGGTGGGAGCCGACTAACATATTTCAGTCACATCTGGACAACATTATGCCAGGATCCCTGGGTCATAGATCTTATTTCCCAGAGTTACAGACAGGAGTTTCAGGAGCTCCCACCTCACAGATTCTTCAAAGCAGGATTACCGGTTTCACAGGAAGCGAGTATAACCTTACAGGACGCCATTCAAAAACTGGTACAGACTCAGGTCATTGTTCCAGTTCCACCTCATCTGCAAAACAGGGGATATTATTCCAACCTGTTTGTAGTACAGAAACTGGACAGTTCGGTAAGGCCGATTTTGAACCTTAAGTCATTGAACCTATACTTACGAGTGTTCAAATTCAAGATGGAGTCTCTGAGAGCGGTAATCTCAGGTCTGGAGGAGGGGGAATTCCTAGTGTCTCTGGATATCAAGGATGCGTACCTTCACATTCCGATCTGGCCACCTCATCAGGCTTATCTACGGTTTGCCACTACCAGTTCCAGGCCCTGTCATTTGGTCTCTCCATGGCACCGAGAGTGTTTACCAAGGTGATGGCAGAGATGATGTTTCTACTCTGAAAACAGGGAGTGAATTTAATTCCATACCTGGATGATCTTCTGATAAAGGCACCGTCCAGGGAATGGTTGATGGACAGTATTCGCCTTTCAACCACACTACTCCTGGATCATGGCTAGATTCTGTACTTAAAATCTCACCTGGAACCGATGCAGAGACTTTCCTTTCTGGGAATGATGCTGGACACAGAATCTCAGAGAGTGTTCCTTCCTGTGGAGAAGCCAACCCAGATCTCGGTGCATCTGTGCATTCTCCTTCTGGGGAAAATGGTGGCCTCTTACGGAGCGTTACAGTACGGAATGTTTCACGTGAGGCCCTTCCAGCTAGATCTACTGGACAAATGGTCCGGATCACATCTTCACATGCACCAGTGGATCTGTCTGTTGCCAAGAGCCAGGATTTCCCTTCTGTGGTGGCTACATACTTCTCACCTCATAGAGGGTTGGAGGTTCAGGATTCAGAATTGGATTCTGCTAAAAATGGATGCAAGCCTCAGAGGTTGGGGAGCAGTCTCCCAGGGGGTGCAGTTTTAAGGAAAATGGTCAAGTCAGGAAGTCGTTCTTCCAATAAACATCCTAGAACTCAGGGTTATCTACAACGCCCTTCTGCAGGCCTCATCCCTAATTTATAATCAGGCCATTCAAGTCTAGTCAGACAATGTAACGGCGGTAACGTACATAAACCGACAGGGCGGAACGAAAAGCCAAGCAGCAATGTCAGAGGTGTAAAAAGTGGCATTGTTGGCGGTCTTCATTCAGGGAGTAGACAACTGGGAAGCAGACTTCCTCCGCAGACACGACCTGCACCCAGGAGAGTGGAGCCTTCACCCGGAAGTGTTCAGGTGCTTGACATGTTGGTGGGGATATCCACAAATCAATATGATGGCCTCTCGTCTCAATAAAAAGCTCAAGCAGTATTGTTCCAATGTCGAGAGACCCACAAGCAGTGGCGGTAGACGATCTGACAACTCCTTGTTTCTTCCAGATGGTGTACGTGTTTCCTCCACTTCCTCTGAGCCCAAGAATTCTAAAAAGAATAAGAAGGGAAAAGGTTAAAGCAATACTCATTGCTCCAGACTGGCCAAGAAGGGAAAGGGGTAACATCTAAACATTACCATCGTATATGGAAGAAGTATGTCTCTTGGTGTAAAAGAAGACAATATTCTGTGGTAGAATTTCTTCTGGGATGTCTCCTGCTTTTTCTGCAGTCTGGAGTGGATGTGGGCCTACACCTAGGTTCCATTAAAGTCTATATTTCGGCTTTGTATATTTACTTTCAGAAACAATTGGCTTCTCTCCCTGAGGTCCAGACGTTCTTGAAAGGTGTTCTGCACATCCAGCCTCCCATTGTGACTCCCACGGCATCTTGGGATCTCAATTTGTTGCTGCAGTTCCTCCAATCGGACTGGTTTCAACCATTACAGGAGATTGACGCAAAGTACCTTACGTGGTAGACCATCACACTATTGGCCATGGCCTCAGCAAGACATGTGTCAGAACTAAGGGTGTTGTCTCACAAGAGTCAGCAATTTCTTCCTATTGTGGTTCCGGCTGTGATGGACACTTCTGCTACTTCAAAGTCTTTGGATGCTGTGAGTGCTTTGAAGGTGTATGTAAAGAGAACAGCTTATCACAGAAAATCCGACTCGCTGTTCGTTCTTTATGATCCCAATAAAATTGGGTGTCCTGCTTCAAAGCAGTCTATTGCGCACTGGATCAAGCTTACTATTCAGCATGCTTATTCCACGGCAGGATTGCTGGTTCCAAAATTTGTACAGGCCCACTCAACTAGGTCGGTGGGTTCGTCTTGGGCGGCTGCTCGGGGTGTCTACCGAGCAGCTACTTGGTCAGGTTCGAACACGTTTGCAAAGTTCTACAAGTTTGATACTTTGGCCTCTGAGGACCTTCAGTTCGGTAATCAGTTCTGCAGGAACCTCAGCACTCTCCCACTCGGTTTGGGAGCTTTGGTACTTCCCCATGGTACTATATGGATTCCCAGTATCCTCTAGGATGTAAGAGAAAATAGGATTTTAATTACCTACTGGTAAATCCTTTTCTCATAGTCCATAGAGGATACTGGGTGCCCGCCCAGTGCTTCATTTTTCCTGAACTGTTACTTGGTTTAGTATTATGTTTGTTCAGACATTGCTGTTCATGTTTCAAGTTTGGTTAGCATGGCTTTCCTATTGTTCTGTGTGTGCTGGTTCATAATCTCACCACTTTTATTATCTATCCTCTCAAAGTATGTCCGTCTCCTCAGGCACAGTTTCCGAGACTGAGTCTGGTAGGAGGGGCATAGAGGGAGGAGCCAGCACTCACTATCAAATTCTTAAAGTGTCCAAGGCTACTAATGGACTCGTCTATACTCCATGGTACTAAATGTATATCCAGTATCCTCTACTGACAGGGGCGCAGGATTGGTTTGTAGTTGGGGGGACATTGTAGAATATAAATTTTGGCGCTCTTCCTTGATTCAAACCCCCCCCCCCCCCCGTACACGGGGAGCACTTACCTCTGGATCCCCGCACCATGAGACACCTACTGTAAAAAGGCTGCCGCCGGCACCGCAGGCTGCTGCCACATGTCCTGTCCTGGTTGGCTCTACACTCTTCCCTGATGCATTACTCGGAGGAGGCGTGGGGCATCACTGCATCCTCCCAGTAAAGCATCAGTGGTGAAGAACTGGCTGGGACAGGGGAGGGGGCAGCACGCTGCAGCGCCAATGGCAGCCTTTTTACAGTAAGTCTCCGCTGCGAGGTAAGCACTCCCCAGTGCCTGCGCCCTGTTTCATAGGGGCAGGCTGCCCGTTTGCCATCCCCCACACGTTCCGACACCACTGTCTATGGACAATGAGAAAAGGATTTACCGGTAGGTAATTAAAATACATTTTTTTCCATAAATCCCACCTCCCTCTCTCTCCTCTATCTCTTTCTCCCCAAAAACCTCTTTGTCTCTTTCTCTTACTCCCCTCTCTCTTTTTCTCTTGCTCCCCTAAGCAGCATTGGAGTGACAAGTGGAGGAGAGCCCTATCAAGATTTTGCTATGGGGCTCACAAAGTCCTAGTTATGCCCCTAGGCCTAATGTATGTTTGTAAGCAAGTGCAATTGCAGTTTTCTAGGCTATGTAGCTGCTAATGTTAGTAAGTGAAGCTGAGTCTTGCAATGAAAAAAGATGGCCACCAAGAGCCATCGCAAACTCATTCACAATTGCATACACATTCACAGCTTATATACAGAAATTACAAAAATCAAGGCTAAGGGTAACCCTGTTGCTACGCAGACTGGACATGGCAGTAAAGACATAGGCACCATGTTTTTGCATGTACAAGCTCGCAGCTAATGGTAGATGCATGCGCCAAAAACAGCCATGACACGTCCACATTTTTTCAACCACTCCCCATAAACTTCCTGTTAACCACTCCAAACGGTCACTTCCTGTCAATCACTTTTCAATGAAAACCTCATTACAAGGGGGATTGCAGCTATACCTTGACACATACACATTGCAATCGCAGCACATGCACAGTCTGCCAATAATCACTTCATTGCGTGAACAACAGTCAATGCATACAAACATGAAGTAGGCCCACTGTACAGTTGTATTTGAATTCAGATGCAATATTTGTTGTAAGCCGAAGCACACAAATCCCTCAATGTTAGTTATCAACACCTTCCCTCCTTTTTCTTTTAGTCTTTCGCTCTCCCTCCACCATCCCACTTTTATAAAAGCACGATCTTCCATTGATTTAAAAATATGCTATAATAGTGTGTCTTGCGTAGATGTCATTATCACACTTTACCACTGTTTTTCTTCCCTTCTTAAGACATAATCATTTTAGGTAAGTGTGCAGGTTAAATAACTATTTTATTCTCAATCATAGTAAGTAGTTGATGCAGTATATTGTATTTCAATATGTGTGTATGCCATTAACATAGTTTGTAATTTCATGCCCCCATTAAGGTCAGGGAATAAGTAACACTTCACTTACAGTTATGCTTTGCCTTAAATCAAATTATTATAATGAGGAGTTGGACGTAAACAATGTCCTTGGAATGTGGTTTAGATGTTGAGGAATATAAAAAAAAATCTTATATACCACTCTTTTATACTTTTAGTCAAAATATATGCTTATAAATACACAATTTTATTATATTTTATTAAAACAATTTTCCATTTTGAACCGGCAATGCTTCATATGCATTGTTTTTAATAAAATTGAAATCTAATTGCTCTATAAGTTGTGTTATCTTTATTGGAGTGTTCCTTTTATAAGTGCAATTCTTAATAAAGTTGTGTTTTCCTAGCTGTTTGTTACAGTTCTATTTTTCATTTTATTTTTTTTAACTGTTTTATTTTCTTATCGTCATAACATTGTGAAAATGGCCTACATGAATTTACTTTTGCATTGTCTCTACTGTCTCATACAAAACAATTCCAAGATCTATCCCTGCTGTGTGGTAGCTACTGCTTTAATTGGTGAACATCAAAATCATTGTTTGCATTTTCCTCGCAGCATTACAAAACAAGGCAGTGAACACAAAAAAGGTATTTGGAAAATTGAATGTCTGGGGTAAATGGCGAGAAAAAAGTTTTAGAGTTTGCATACGAAATGTCAAATAAATGATTTACCTATCGCATTCTATTAACAATTGCATCACTGAAAATAATTGGATGAACATTGGTGGTCATTCCGAGTTGATCGCTCGATTTTCGCAGCGCAGCGATCAAGTGAAAAAGCGGCAATTCTGTGCATGCGCATGGTACACAGCGCGCATGCGCTAAGCACTTTCACACAAAAGTTTGTAGTTTTACCCAAGCTCGAGCGACGTTTTTCAGTCGCTCGAGTGATCGTAGTATGATTGACAGGAAGTGGGTGTTTCTGGGCGGCAACTCAGCGTTTTCCGGGAGTGTGCTAAAAAACGCAGGCGTGCCAGGTAAAAACGCAGGAGTGGCTGAAGAAACGGGGGAGTGGCTGGCCGAACTCAGGGCGTGTTTGTAACGTCAAACCAGGAACTAAACGGACTGAGGTGATCGCAGTCTAGGAGTAGGTCTGGAGCTACTCAGAAACTGCAGCAAATTATTTAGTAGCAGTTCTGCTAATCTTTCGTTAGCTATTCTGCTAAGATAAGATATACTCCCAGAGGGTGGCGGCCTAGCGTGTGCAATGCTGCTAAAAGCAGCTAGCGAGCGAACAACTCGGAATGAGGGCCATAGCTAGGTTTTTTTCTGGGCTTTGAGTGTTAATTACATACAGTATTTGTAACACTGTAAATATCCAACTGGACAAACACCTAAATAAGTGTAACTCTATACAATAGTTACATTATTAAAAGTCTTCTAGATTTAAACGTAGTTGCAGACTTTTTAAACTAGTTTTTGTTTATATTCAAGTTACAATAGCAAGTGGGAAGTTATATAGCCCCTGACTGACTGATAGTTTACAATAAGCAGACATCAAAATAGTATGTATTGATCACTGTCACAAACACATTGTCTATACTCACTGGGCAAACAAATATAAAATCAATTGCATTCTGAGTCTGTCCAGTGGCCGCTGAGTAAGGACACATTGTTGCTCATAGTGATCAATAAATCAGTATTTAGAGGTCTGTTTAAACTATGTTTAGTGTCTAGGGGCCTCAGTACAGAACAATGCACCACACGCAGCTCAATTGCTAGGAACATAAAATACATATTGCCCACATGAATAATTCCCATAGTAAGGGATAAAAAAAGCAGTTTAATCCAAAAACAGTTACAAAGGTCATGGGCTGCTAGAATACAATTGTATTCAATAATAAAACCCAATATCAATAATAAGTAGTATACAGCGGCGTTTTAAGAGAGGAGGAGGCTCGGGTACAGCCTCCTCTATTCGGGCCCCCTCCTCTCTGCCGGTAGTGCTGAGAGTCTGAGCACCAGAGCGCTCAGACTCTACTGCGCATGTGCAGATCTCCGGGAAAATGGCGTGGCGGCCATTTTTCCAGTGATTTTTGTACTGCGCATGCTCAGAACTCTGTGAAAATTGCCGCTGCACCATTTTTACGGAGCTTTGACTACGGCTCGGGACTCAGGGGCCCGTGTGCACCGCACACAGTGCACCCATTATAGAAACGCCAGTGGCAGTATACTAAATCAAATCCAGGAGCACAGGAAGAGACCATAGCATCAGAAGCTTTTCCTCCTTCCTTTTAAACACTCAGAACCCAATTAACACATACCCACACTGGAGTATTCAGCTGAGCAATTAGTGTGTAAACCAGTGTCATGTGACCACTGCAGTGTATAAACTATTTCCCCATTCACTATGCAACAGACAGCTGAGATGCAGAAGTGGATGTAGAGAACAACAAGTCCCCATGTTGTACCATTATTCCCTCTTCCTAGCAGGAACCCATGACCTCTCCTCAAGGCCACAACCTTCCCACTGAATTAAATACCTGTCTGTTATAGTAATCAAAGATTTTTACTACAGTACTTCAAATTCTGGCTGACTATCTACTATCAGTGCAAAAAAAAAAAGTTGGTTCTAACTAACAATAATGAAACGTTCTGGGAATTCTTAAGGACCTTGATAACTCCTGCTGATATAATAAAGAACTTCATATTCTATCAATCTTAATGTGCCCAATATATTTGGATCCAAACTAGAGAGGAGTGCTTC
Source organism: Pseudophryne corroboree (assembly GCF_028390025.1). NCBI lineage: Eukaryota > Metazoa > Chordata > Amphibia > Anura > Myobatrachidae > Pseudophryne > Pseudophryne corroboree. Next base: position 444,760,765 of record NC_086447.1, read on the forward strand.
AGAGTTTAGAAAATATGAAGCCCCCAAACTTTGCCGATCCAAGTCAATCTGACCTACGGCTCAGGTTTTCCTGCCATGCTCAGATTCCAATTCGTGGCAAAATATCATACTCCAGGCATCAGCTTCTAGTGGGTTTTGAATTCTGTATAAGGACACAGCGGCAGTGAAGCGGTGCAATTTCACTCCAGTCATGCTACTGTGTGCTGTGCTCTGGTTTGCTGTGTTCATCCATCTAAGGACTGTGCAGTGTCTATCTAAGTGAATGTGCAGTGTCCATCTAAGAAGTGCCATATTTTTGTATGGGCTCAATGGGAAATGGCCCAAGGGCCCCAACAGTATAAGGGCCATTGTCTGATAGCTGAAGGTCCCCTTTTTCCAGGGGTACCAGATTTATGAAAATCAGCCATGGGGAACCGGAGATAGTGGTCCCTATCCGACCCTGTTAATTGCTCTTCCCAGACAGATATATTGGGTTATGTCTGACTTAGAGTTTTTCTGGGGGTTTATTCCAAAAGCTGGGACTCTCCTCTTTTGGTGGACACTGGCAATACAAGAGACTGAAAATGACATCTAAAAAACACATTAATAATGCCATTTTCAATCTCTCATCTAAAACTTTGTCACACAGTGAAATGTCTCTTCTTAATAAAGGGTTAAAATTTTCACCGACATCAGATCCTAATATTTTTGATTTGTTTATCGAGCTAAATCGCTTTGTGCGTTCTTTGTGTAGGAAGAGATATTTCGCTAGGAAAAATTTCAATAAAAACAATGATCCAGCGACACCCATTTTGCTGGATTGTATAGATGAACCTATCATACAGATGTTGGTTGAGTTACAGGAGGAAGGCTCAGTTACACAAACAAATAAGAAGATTTTTGATATAAGTAAATCATCTTTTACCAGAAAGTCTGAGTTTTTTCCCATGAGATATAAAAGTAGCCACATTGAGAGCTTTTACAAAACGACACTGGAGGACTTTAAAACAATATGTCATAAAAATGAGAAAAAGACCACCAGATCCCAAAATTTAAATAAATGGGAGAAAAAGGCCCTCAATAAATTATTAAAGGACACCTCACTTATAATCAAACTGGCCGATAAAGGCGGTAGCCTAGTGATACAGGACAGGTCCGATTATGTAAAAGAAGCTCTCCGTCAGCTAGAGGATGTCAGATTCTATATAAAACTGTTGAAAGACCCCACTATGGATTATAAAATGGAACTCCAAAACCTATTAGAAGAGGCACAACATAAAGGGATAATCTCCAGGGAGGAATTCATGTTTTTGTTTTCTCATCATCCCATCACTCCCATATATTATCACCTCCCTAAAATTCACAAATCCCTCACTGTACCCCCTGGGCGACCTATTATTTCAGGTATAGATTCCCTCACATCTAATTTATCTTTTTATGTTGACAGTCACCTTCAACCTCGTGTTCCTCTGTTGAGGTCCCACATCTGGGATACTACTCATTTTTTGCAGTTAATGCAAACAGTAGTGTGGAAGCCTTCTTATGCGTTTCTGACTATGGATGTTCAGAGCCTCTACACAAATATCCCGCATGATTTGGGAATAGAGGCAATAGAGAGAACACTCAATAATGATGGGGACCTCACAGAGGAACACAGGATATTTTTATTAAAGGCCATCGCTTTCATTCTTCAACACAATTATTTTTTATTTTTGGACACATTTTATTTACAGGTGATGGAGACGGCCATGGGGAGCAGGTTCGCGCCGAGTTATGCCAACCTCTATATGGGTCAGGTGGAAGACCTGCACATTTGGGGTGGCGATCTTGGCGCGCACCTGGTCCTCTATGGCAGTTACATAGATGATTTATTTTTCATTTGGGATGGGGATTCAGACACGGCTTCTAATTTTGTCAAATCACTCAACACTAACACTTTTAATTTAACTTTTACGCACACTTATGATAGACAAAAAAATAATTATTTGGATTTAACCCTGGAGGTTATTGACGATAAAATTCAGACAAGAAACTATGTTAAAGAGATAGGCAGTAATGCATATCTCCATTACACCAGTGCACATTATACACCCTGGAAAGAAAACATTCCAAAAGGGCAATTACTGCGAATAAAACGTAATTGCTCCAAAAGAGATGTTTTCTCAGAACAAGCAGGGTCAATGATCGATTCCTTTAGTTGTCGGGGCTATCCCAGAAAATTAGTAAGAAAAGCATTTGAGGAAGTCTCAGAGTTAGATAGAGAGACACTTATTTTTGGGGAGAGGAAAAAAACGGATTTCCAGTGTAGAGATTTAGCTTCTATCACTAAATATAATAGTAGATCTGGAGAAATTAAACAAAGTTTTAATCGAAATTACAATATTTTGAAACAGGACCCTCTTCTAAAAGATGACTTACCTTCCATTCCGAAAGTTATATTTAAGAAGAATAGATCGCTCAAAACAATGCTGGCTCCGAGTATGCTAAAAAATGATTCTGACTTGAGTAGAAAATCTGGGGAAGGAGGGTAGTTGGCTACCAGGACTATGGGATTCTTTAAGTGTGGGAAAACGAGATGCACTACTTGCACCCATACTATGAATCGAACAAAAATTATTACTATAGATACAGATAAGGATATATATAGTATAAAAAGTTTCATTAATTGTGATACTGATTGGGTGATTTATATGTTACACTGTGGTTGCAATATGAGGTATATTGGTAGGACTACGCGTCCTTTAAAAATTAGATTTATGGAACATCGACGTAATGTCATCAATAAAAAATTGGACCATAGTGTATCTCGACACTTTTCTGAATATCATCAAGGGGACCCAAGTACATTAAAAGTTACTGGTTTAGAGCAGATCATAAAAACAAAACGAGGGGGTGATAGGTTTAAAATCCTTTGTAAACAAGAGATTTACTGGATATTTAAGCTTAATTCCTTACATCCCTATGGTCTTAACGAAGCAATGGAACTTAATTCGGTTTTATGATTTATTATCTGTGGGTTATTTTTGTTAATGTGGTTCAGGTATATATATGGATAGGTCTTAGATATCTGGTAAAAAAAGAGGAAGGGGCATTATTACTATTTAGGAATTAAAATCTTCTTACAAATATGCTCAGATGATACGAATGCAATCTGGAATGGGTATATATAAATAGGTTTTTAAGTTCATTGGAAGATGTATGCCACGATAGAAACTGTTCCATTATGAGATATTGTTTGACCATATGACCCCATTTGTCTATTATTCACCTTAGAATATAGCCATGTGATCAGAAAATCTATGTGCATATCGTGCTTAGTGTTATCATTTGTGTATTATTTATGTTTTGTATGTGATTACATCCAGAACTTGGAAAGTCTCGCGATCAGGAAGATGATGTCACTGCAAGCCCTATTAGGGATAAAAGGGCTATACTTTTAAGAATACCTTTTCTGTTATCTGCTGCCGTCCTATCACATGATTGCACCTACGTCACGGGTCTCCGTCCGATCATGTGACTATGCCCACGTGATCGGAGGTATGACGCCGGTGGGTTGTAGTCACGTGGCTAAAATAAGGGCTCTATTATTAGCCTTATGGAAGGTTTCAGCGTCATGAAACACAGTCCGATCACGTGATCATAAACACGTGACCGGAAGCATGACGTCGTCGGAAATCCAAATAAGAGCATAGACATCCGGGAGTCTGAATAGGGATTACACAGTTGCTACAGCAACGTGTTTTGTTGTGGATAAGAGCCAATGATAAGGGACAGAGCGGTCACGTGCCTAAGATCACATGATCGTTCTTTAGAATATGTTAGATAGAAAAAGTATTTTTTAAGTGGTTTATGAATCTCGTTTTTAACTTGAAGATATAAGTATCATATAGCTTGTTCTCCTGCTGTTTTCTAGAGAATCTAAGACTGTTTTAGATAAATTTATGTTATTAATGTTTGTACAGGTGCTAATTATTTTGTCATTAAATCCCCTATATAAGGGGTATTGAGCCTCTAGTACACTACCTTTGATAAAGCTGCCAAACAGACAGTGAAACGCATTAGGTTGCCAGCCTATGACCAGGACGTCGCTAAGGCCAGTGAGTTCATGGAACTGATTATCCATTGCTTTTCCTAAATTTGGACACAGATGTTTGGGATGACCCACAGTGGTCTTCAAAGCTGTGACCCATCTAACATTCATTAATCCGGAGACCTATCCAAAATCCATATACGTGGACGTTTAACAAAAGGGGAGAACCACCATTCACATTTGCGCAGGACAGAATCATCATCACCGCGCTAGGTGGAATACCCTGCCTTCTTCCACTTGGGATCTGGTAATTATCATCCGGTCATCCATGCAGGATATGGCATATTAAAGCATTGGAACATTCTCAATTATCACTTGGCCTTTTTAAGAGTCCATGGAAAGTTTATTTGGTCAAACTACTGGCATATGAGGCTTGTTTTATTCATTTGATATTTTTTTGATTTTATTTATATGTGTTTATGGTATTGAATATCTTTTATTAAAATTTACATATTTATATGAACATTAGCACCTGGTAGCGCTGTTTATATACTCTTTTGTTTGCTTTGCCATATGTGGTGACTGACTATCACCTTAATCAAACAGCTGCTCTAGGAAAACAGCCCTGTTAAAGCGCCCGGAAAGAATATACTAATTTATTAGTATATTTTTACGAATATTTTTTTGTCTCTACTATGCCCAGAACTTACGCTATGTATTCCCCCTTCATGTCCCTGCTTGGCAATGCATTGTACCTCAAAAAATTCCTAGTGTACATGAGTACACCTGGCCAATAAAGCTGATTTTGATTCTGATTCAACTGCACCCATGAATTTTTACAGTATACAGGGCCAATGTGCTTTTATTTCAACAACTGCACCCCTGAATTTTTACAGCATACAGGACCAATGTGCTTTTATTTTAACAGAAGCACCCCTGAATTTTTACAGCATACAAGACTGGACCAGCACCTCTGTATTTTCACAGCCTACAGGACCAGTGTGCTTTGATTTTAACAACTGCACCCCTGAATTTTTACAGCATAAAAGCAGGGCCGGCGCTACCATTAGGCAGCTTTAGGCCAGCTGCCTAGAGTCCCAGCCAGTGGAGGGCACAGCTGAGCTACCTAAAAAAAAAAGAGAAGGATGTCTGCTGTCTGAGAGACGTCAATACATCCTTCCAAACACATGATGTCGGCAGCAGCTTAGCCCGCGGAACTTATCAACTCCCTCCCCCACCAACCTGACAGACCAAAATGTTTTTTTTCTTCAACAGAGCAACCAGCCATGATCTGAGATTTAGGCTCCGCCCATTGCTGCATTTTGCCCCACCACCTCTACACACACACACACACACACACACACACACACACACACACAATTTGCATTGCAAGGGGGTGGGGCCTGTTGGCTTAATGCATCTGGCTCCAATTCTCAACAGTGACCTGCCTCTCCTGTGTTGCTGCTCCTGCTGCTGACCCCACTAGTAAGTAAAGTATGGGGGAAAGTGATGTATGTACAAACATATATAGATATATGTATATATGTATACATATGTGTGTGTATGTGTATATATATATATATATATATATATACTGTATATGAATTGTGGCTAAATACAGTAATTCCATCACTAAAGCTAAATATATATATATATATATATATATATATATATATATATATAAAATGGGTCACCTCAGTCTCTGCCTCCCCCCATGCTTCGTTCCACCCCATCTTTGGAAAAAAAACCCTACCCTGCACAACTCCAGCATTTGTTGTGATGTTGCCAGGCAGTGCGGCACCTGCTCTGTGGTGTCCAGGCCAAGTGACAGAGGGGACAAGGAGGACACCCGTACTGGGCCCCGAGTGTCAGAGGGGTCCCTGAGGATATGGGGCAGTAAAAATGGATTGGATTGCAGCACATATTAATACTTTCTAAACTGCTTGTCCACTAATTTACAAAAAATTAATAACAAACTGACCTCACCAAGATTATTAATCCCCCCCCATCACTTGGTATGGTCTCAGTGATGCCAGCGTCGCCAAGTCAAGACGCTAACTCTGCTTTGGTCCTTTACTGTCTCCTTCCGCCGCCTAAGCTCAGTCAGCTGACCACAAGCTAGCTCCCGCCTCCACACTGATTTATGGAAGGATATGTTTACCTTGGGTTCATTTGATCCCTGTTTACCGGTAACAGGGATCACCTGTATATGTTTAAATGGCAGCCCACTACTAATATTATTTTTATGAGTCCCAAAACTCTCTCATCATCTGCCTGCTGCACAATGTAGAACGGATGACAGTAGAAGTGGAGGGTGCCTGCAAGCACTACTTTTTACCTTTTACTTTCTCTCTAAAATATTCTTGCAACCCATACAAATATAAGAGCTCAATAACACTGTATATGCATTTATACTTGACTCTACATATATTTACATAGCTCTGCATATGTGTGATATATAGGGCCTAATTCAGACCTGGGCCAATATTTACTAAGAATTCGAGTTTGTCCGATTTGTGTTTTTATTTCTAAGTCCCAATCCGGGAATTCACTAAGCACCAATCTCGGCAGTGTTTGGACTATTCGTAATGGTTTGATTTGCAAAGTTCCGAAATACGAATGAATAGACCATCAGTCAAACACGGCTGTTATTTCATACAATATGGGCATTCCCTATTCATTTGTATTTGGGTGTTAGTTTCTGAGTGCTCAAGTGCGGGTCTGGTTTTTTTTCGATTCGTTAAAAAAAGCAGCAAAAAAATAGACCTGCTTTTTCCAGTCGAGTTTGGATAACCATGCAAGGATCAGTGAGATCTGTGCATGGTTATCTATGGGAAAGGGTCTGTTTAGTGTAAAAACGGAAAAAAAATTGCGTGGGGTCCCCCCTCCTAAGCATAACCAGCCTCGGGCTCATTGAGCCGGTCCTTGTTGAAAAAATATGGGGTAAAAAATGACAGGGGTTCCCCCATATTTAATCAACCAGCACCGGGCTCTGCGCCTGGTCCTGGTTCCAAAAATACGGGGGACAAAAAGCGTAGGGGTCCCCCGTATTTTTGAGACCAGCACCGGGCTCAACTAGCCAGGTACATAATGCCACAGCCGGGGGACACTTTTATACTGGTCCCTGCGGCCCTGGCATTACATACCCAACTAGTCACCCCTGGCTGGGGTACCCAGGAGGAGTGGGAACCCCTTAAATCAAGGGGTCCCCCCCTCCAGCCACCAGAGGGCCAGGGGTGAAGCCCGAGGCTGTCCCTTCCATCCAAGGGCGGCGGATGGGGGGCTGATAGCCTTTTGAAAAAATTTGAATATTGTTTATAGTAGCAGTACTACAAGTCCCAGCAAGCCTTCCTCGCAAGCTGGTACTTGGAGAACCACAAGTACCAGCATGCGGTGGAAAACCGGGCCCGCTGGTACCTGTAGTACTACTACTAAAAAAATACCCCCAAAAAAACAGGACACACACCGTGAAAGTATAAGTTTATTACATACATGCACACCTCCATACATACATACTTACCTATGTTCCCACGAGGCTCGGTCCTCTTCTCCATGTAGAATCCTTGGGGTACCTGTGAAAAAAATTATACTCACATAATCCAGTGTAGAATCATACCTTTGTATAATCCACGTACTTGGCAAACTAATAAAATGGAAACCCGACCACGCACTGAAAGGGGTCCTATGTTTACACATGGGACCCCTTTCCCCGACTGCCAGGACACCCCCTGACTCCTGTCAAAGAGGGTCCCTTCAGCCAATCTGGGAGTGCCACATCGTGGCACTCTCCTGATTGGCTGTGTGCTCCTGTAGTGTCTGTGAGGCAGCACACGGCACAGATACAATGTAGCGCCTATGCACTCCATTGTAGCCAATGGTGGGAACTTTGTGGTCAGCGGTGAGGTTACTTTCGGTCAACCGCTGACCGCAAAGTTCCCACCATTGGCTACAATGGAGCGCATAGGCGCTACATTGTATCTGTGCCGTGTGCTGCCTCACAGACACTACAGGAGCACACAGCCAATCAGGAGAGTGCCACGATGTGGCGCTCCCTGATTGGCTGAAGGGACCCTCTTTGACAGGAGTCAGGGGGGGTCCTGGCAGTCGGGGAAAGGGGTCCCATGTGTAAACATAGGACCCCTTTCAGTGCGTGGTCGGGTTTCCGTTTTATTATTTTGCCAAGTACGTGGATTATACAAAGGTCTGATTCTACACTGGATTATGTGAGTATAATTTTTTCACAGGTACCCCGAGGATTCTACATGGAGAAGAGGACCGAGCCTCGTGGGAACATAGGTAAGTATGTATGTATGGAGGTGTGCATGTATGTAATAAACTTATACTTTCACGGTGTGTGTGTTCTGTTTTTGGGGGGTATTTTTTTAGTAGTAGTACTACAGGTACCAGCGGGCCCGGTTTTCCACCGCATGCTGGTACTTGTGGTTCTCCAAGTACCAGCTTGCGGGGAGGCTTGCTGGGACTTGTAGTACTGCTACTAAAAACAATATTCACATTTTTTTAAAAGGCTATCAGCCCCCCATCCACCGCCCTTGGATGGGGTGGACAGCCTCGGGCTTCACCCCTGGCCCTTGGGTGGCTGGAGGGGGGGGACCCCTTGATTGAAGGGGTTCCCACTCCTCCAGGGTACCCCGGCCAGGGGTGACTAGTTGGGTATGTAATGCCAGGGCCGCAGGGACCAGTATAAAAGTGTCCCCCGGCTGTGGCATTATGTACCTGGCTAGTGGAGCCCGGTGCTGGTCTCAAAAATACGGGGGACCCCTACGCTTTTTGTCCCCCGTATTTTTGGAACCAGGACCAGGCGCAGAGCCCGGTGCTGGTTGATTAAATATGGGGGAACCCCTGTCATTTTTTTCCCCATATTTTTTCAACCAGGACCGGCTCAAAGAGCCCGAGGCTGGTTGTGCTTAGGAGGGGGGACCCCGCGCAATTTTTTTTCAGATTTTTTTAAGACTTTAATCAACTTTTTAAGGTACACAATGAAGCCCTGCACGGATCTCACAGATCCGGCCGGGATTCCTTGTGTTTTATCAGGCAGTGTTTTACTCATCACTCCCGTTAAACACTGCCTGATATTAGGAATCACATCGACATCGGAAAAAATTATTGTGCAAAACTCTGCAGCTTAGTGAATGATCGTATCAGGATTCAAAAAGTTGCAGTAAAATGCACCCGATACCATTCGAGTTCAAACAACCTTCAAAACGGCAAAACCACAAATCTTTGTAAATATACCCCCTGATCGCTGTTGTGCGAATTCATAAGGCGGGTAATTATCGATTGAGGCCAAACTGCAAAATAAATCAGAGTTTTTTTTGACCTCTAGGAGATAGCAGGCTGATTGACAGGAAGCGGATGTTTGGGGGTGGTAACTGGTCATTTTCTGAGAGGAAAAACACAGGTGTTCTAAGTGTTTTCAGGGAGGGTGTGTGATGTGAGCTCCATCCCAATCAGTCTGTTTCTTTCGCAATGTAGAAGTAGGTCCTGAGCTACACACAGACTGCACAGAGTGGAAAAATTATTCAACGTGAGTTGCGAACAGATTTGCAGCTGATCGGCGTTTGCAAAGCTTTTCGCATGGCGTACGCAGACTTGCACGGGGCAGATGATCACAAACCTCTGCAAATTTGCAGAGGTGCAATCAGGTCTGAATTAGGTCCATAGTCCTAGTATTTTGCTGAGAGATATTGAACTATAACACTGTGTTGTAAAGTTACATAGTTACATAGTTTACATAGTTACATAGTTTATGAGGTTGAAAAAAGACAATTTGTCCATCGGTTCAACCTATTTATGTTTTCCTACTCTGTATTATTTCTCTAACGTCCTAGTGGATGCTGGGGACTCCGTAAGGACCATGGGGAATAGACGGACTCCGCAGGAGACATGGGCACTTTAAGAAAGAATTTAGGTTCTGGTGTGCACTGGCTCCTCCCTATATGCCCCTCCCCCAGACCTCAGTTTGATACTGTGCCCAGACGAGCTGGGTGCTTTTCAGTGAGCTCTCCTGAGTTGCTGAGAGAAAGTATTTTGTTAGGTTTTTTATTTTCAGGGAGCTCTGCTGGCAACAGACTCCCTGCATCGTGGGACTGAGGGGAGAGAAGCAGCCCTACTCTCTGAAGCTAGGTCCTGCTTCTTAGGCTACTGGACACCATTAGCTCCAGAGTGATCGTACGCAGGATCTCACCCTCGCCGTCCGATCCCAGAGCCGCGCCGCCGTCCCCCTTGCAGAGCCGGAAGACAGTAGCCGGGTGAGTATGAGAAGCAAAGAAGACTTCACAGGCGGCAGAAGACTCCGATCTTCACTGAGGTAACGCACAGCACTGCAGCTGTGCGCCATTGCTCCCACACACCTCACATACTCCGGTCACTGTAAGGGTGCAGGGCGCAGGGGGGGCGCCCTGGGCAGCATTTGGGACCTCTTTTGGCAAAAGTTTAACATATATACAGCTGGGCACTGTATATATGTATTATCCCCGCCAAAAAAATGCATATTTAAGCGGGACAGAAGCCCGCCGCCGAGGGGGCGGAGCTTCTTCCTCAGCACTCACCAGCGCCATTTTTTCTCCACAGCTCCGCTGAGAGGAAGCTCCCCAGGCTCTCCCCTGCAGATACATGGTAGAAGAGGGTAAAAAGAGAGGGGGGGCACATAATTAGGCGCAAAAATCAATATAAAACAGCAGCTACTGGGTTAACATTAAGTTACTGTGTTATTCCTGGGTTGATAGCGCTGGGGGGTGTGCTGGCATACTCTCTCTCTGTCTCTCCTAAGGGCCTTGTGGGGGAACTGTCTTCAAAAAGGGCATTCCCTGTGTGTGTGGTGTGTCGGTACGCTTGTGTAGACATGTCTGATGGAGGAAATCCCAGTCCCTGACAAGAGGGTACATATGTATGGGGAAAAGAAACCGGAGGTAACCTTTTTCCCCTCACACGAGCTAAATGAGTTATGTGAAAAGGCTTGGGAATCTCCAGATAAAAAACTGCAGATTTCCAAAAGGATTCTTATGGCGTATCCTTTCCCGCCAACGGACAGGTTACGCTGGGAATTCTCCCCTAAGGTGGACAAAGCTTTAACATGCTTATCCAAGAAGGTAGCCCTGCCGTCACAGGATACGGTAACCCTCAAAGATGCTGCGGATCGCAAACAGGAGGTTACCCTGAAGTCCATTTATACACATTCAGGTACCTGTCTGAGGCCGGCGATCGTGTCGGCCTGGGTGTGTAGTGCTGTAGCAGCATGGACGGATACCGTGTCTGAGGAAATTGATACCTTAGACAAGGATACTATATTGTTGACCTTGGGGCATATTAAAGACGCTGTCCTATATATGAGAGATGCTCAAAGAGACATTAGTCTACTGGGTTCTAGAATAAATGCTATGTCAATTTCTGCCAGAAGGGTCCTGTGGACTCGGCAATGGACAGGTGATGCCAACTCAAAGAGGCATATGGAGGTTTTACCTTACAAGGGTGAGGAATTGTTGGGGAGGGTCTCTCGGACCTGGTCTCCACAGCTACTGCTTGAAAGTCAAATTTTTTGCCATATGTTTCCTCACAGCCTAAGAGAGCACCGTATTATCAAATGCAGTCCTTTCGATCACAGAAAAACAAGAAAGTCCGAGATGCATCCTTTCTTGCCAGAGGCAGGGGCAGAGGAAGAAGCTGCACAACACAGCTAGTTCACAGGAACAGAAGTCCTCCCCGGCCTCTACAAAATCAGCCGCATGACGCTGGGGCTCCGCAAGTGGAGCTAGGCCCGGTGGGGGCACGTCTTCGAAATTTCAGCCACAAGTGGGTTCACTCCCAGTTGGATCCCTGGGCAATAGAGATTGTGTCTCAGGGATACAAGCTGGAATTCAAGGAGATGCCCCCTCACCGATACCTCAAATCGGCCCTGCCAGCTTCCCCCCACGAGAGGGAAATAGTGTTAACTGCAATTCATAAAGTGTATCTTCAACAGGTGGTGGTCAAGGTTCCCCTCCTTCAACAAGGAAGGGGTTATTATTCGACCATGTTTGTAGTCCCGAAACCGGACGGTTCGGTCAGACCCATATTGAATTTAAAATCCCTGAACATATACCTAAAAAAGTTCAAGTTCAAGATGGAATCGCTGAGAGCGGTCATCGCAAACCTGAAAGGGGGGGATTTTATGGTATCTCTGGACATAAAGGATGCACACCTTCATGTCCCCATTTATCCACCTCATCAGGCGTACCTCAGATTTGTGGTACAGGATTGTCATAACCAATTTCAGACGTTGCCGTTTGGTCTCTCCACGGCACCCAGAATATTTACCAAGGTAATGGCGGAAATGATGGTGCTCCTGCGGAAGCAAGGAGTCACAATTATCCCATACTTGGACGATCTCCTCATAAAAGCGAGATCAAGAGAGCAGTTGCTGATCAGCGTAGCACTTTTTCTGGAAGTGTTACGGCAACACGGCTGGATTCTAAATATTCCAAAGTCGCAGTTGGTTCCTACGACTCGTCTGCCTTTCCTTGGCATGATTCTAGACACAGACCAGAAAAGGGTTTATCTCCCGATGGAGAAAGCTCAGGAACTCATGACACTGGTCAGGAACCTATTAAAACCAAAACAGGTGTCAGTGCATCACTGCACTCGTGTCCTGGGAAAGATGGTGGCATCATACGAGGCCATTCCCTTCGGCAGGTTCCATGCGAGGACTTTTCAATGGGACTTACTGGACAAGTGGTCCGGATCACATCTTCAGATGCATTGGTTAATCACCCTATCCCCCAGGGCCAGGGTGTCACTACTGTGGTGGCTACAGAGCGCTCACCTTCTCGAGGGCCGCAGATTCGGCATTCAGGACTGGGTCCTGGTGACCACGGACGCAAGCCTCCAAGGTTGGGGTGCAGTCACACAGGGAAGAAATTTCCAAGGTCTGTGGTCAAGTCAAGAGACTTGCCTTCACATCAACATCCTGGAATTAAGGGCCATATACAATGCCCTAGTCAAGCGGAGACCCTGCTTCGCGACCAACCGGATAAAAGGAATACCACCTAGGTGGTTACCTGGCGCTAGATGAGGGGGTTCACCACAGCTGCTGCACAATAAAGGGTTGGTCAGACCCAATTGATAAATACACAAGAAAACAACAAGGTAGCGCTAATGGTCATAAATGAGAATAGAAGGTCATAAAAACAACACAATTTAATTAAAAGGAGCAAAAATTGATATACAACATAATGTGCACTTAATAAAACGAATAATCTCCTGTAAATGTAGAAGAACGTAACTCCCACTAGGTATACTGGTATTAGATGTAGGAAGATTCAAAAAATCTGTTCCATTAAGATTAGTCTCAAAACAGTTCCATAGGAGGGTATTACAACACAGTTCGAAGAAATATATTTACCACCGATATTGGCAAGGTATTTAAGCGAAAACAGCGTCCGCAAAGGCAGTTCCTTGTTGGGTGGCAACTTGTGTTGGTTGTCAGTTTAGACCAGGGGTGGCCAACCAGTCAGAGACAAAGAGCCAAGAAATCTTGTTAGGTACATCAAAGAGCCGACTTCGAGCCGAAGGCGCACTTGCAAAAATGGGGTGTGACCTTGTGCCTGCTAGGCCACGCCCCTTGTATAAAATACATTGAAAAAGCCAGATCCAATATAAAATACAATGAAAGAGCCACTTCTACATCAAATAACTGAAAAAGCCAGATCCGCATAAAATATATTGAAAAGCCAGATTCACATAATACACTTCAGTTCCCCATGTGTCACTCCAGCCAGCACCCGTCTGTGTCACTCCAGCCAGTACCCGCCTGTGTCACTCCAGCCAGCACCTGCCTGTGTCACTCCAGCCAGCTCCCCGTGTGTATTTGGCTCCCTCAGTTCTCAGTCTACATAGTGCTGCTGCATGTCTGGCTGGAGTGCAGCAGTTTACAGATCTCTTGTGGTCACGTGACTTTGAGTGTTGGGAGCCGCATTTGAATGAAGAAAGAGCCGCATGTGGCTCAAGAGCCACGCGTTGGCCACCACTGGTTTAGACAGTCCTCCATCCAATGGGTTCTAAGCTTGGTAGCAGAGTGGGACTTGGTTCAGGTAACAGTCTTCCAATCGCTCAGTGGGAGTGAACAAACAGCAGCGGGTCTCACCGACGCGTTTCGTTGCGTTCACGCAACTTTTTCAAGGTACTCCTGACCCTGCTGTGAGGGGTTTATATACACCTTTCAATATGGTTGCTCATTTGCATATGTGATGTCACATGACCTTCTCAAACTCATTTAAATGACCAAATAATGACAGACTCAATCAAATATTAAATCTTATAAATATAAAAGTTTAGATACATAAATAACATTTAAAAATCATACTATATCTTAATAAATAGCTTATAATTTTTTGACCAGTAGTATTTGTATATAAATATATCAAACTCAAAACAAGGAATGGATCTCAAGAATAGAAACATAATTTTAGAGGATGATGGGGCGGGCTTAGACCGTGTTTTGAAGCCTACTTCAGTGAGCGTGGGAACTGTCTAATTAATATAAAGACAGCTGTTCAAAACCGGATGTGTCCCGCCGCGTCGTATCCGGACGTCACAACCGGACACACATGACCAGTGACGTGGCCGGGTACAAGGATACCGCATCACATGATCACGTCTGTGCCTACGTACATCCCGTAGGCCCATCTGCGCACGCGTATAGTAACGCAGTGCGTCATTGAATCTACCCCTACTAACCAACGTGTAACGACGTGTGTTGCCATGGAGACATTAAATGCCAATGGTTCTACAATCATAGTTTGGCAGCGCGTCCGTGTGTCTCAGCACGCCAAAACGTCACCATGGCAACGCACGATAGTGCACGTCGACAGGGATTCAAAATAGACAATAGCACCAGTTCAATAATATCACTGCAAGCATAAATATGATATATGTGCAATAAAAAACAGTAGGAAAGTATGAAAAAATTAACTTATTAGCATATATTCCAAGGTCTAGAATCAGATTTTTACTATTCCAAGCAGATAAAGAATTTTAATTCATACCCCTATTGAGAAGAGAGCAATCAGTACTTTGGTTGGTAATCTGTATAGTCATTGATTTAATCATATGTTATTCATTCCATAATACTCAGGAAGAAAAGAAAAAAGAAGAAGAAAAAGGGGGAGGGAGGGGGGGGGTTGAAGGTGGAGGAAAGGAAACAGGTCGGAGGGGAATAAATAATGGGGAAGCTGAAACATCACTCGTTACAGGATTGTATTAAGTTCTACTGCTTCATTTAACCCCAATGGGTAAATAGTATTCAATTTAAACATCCAGTATAGTTCCTGTTTACATAGATTTTTATACCAATCCCCTCCTCTCTTCGTAATTTCGATATGTTCAACTGCTAATAGACATAGAGAACTAGGATTGCCATTATGGCTGTCTCTAAAGTGTCTCGAGACACTGTGTGTATGAATTTTATTGATAATATTACGACGGTGTTCCAAAAAACGAACTTTAACACTCCTCGTAGTTCGTCCCACGTATCTTTGCTTACAGCCACATGACAAAAGGTAAATGATATATTTTGAATCACAGTTCATAAAACTTGTAAGGGCATACTCTTCTTTTTCCCTAATAGTAAGATGTGTGGTTTTATTAGGGATATGCTTACATGTAATACATCTAGTGGCCCCGCAACAGTGGAAACCCATTGGTCTTACTGGTAGCCATATCTCTCGTATATTTTCCTTCCCCATCTGTGTATGTACCTTTTTCGTAAAGCTGGGTGCAAGGATGTTTTTCAAAGACCGGTTCTTCCTAAATATAAATTTGGGTCTAATGGGTATCTGTCCCCTCAAAATATTATCTTGATTTAGAATACCATAATTCTTAGTTATTATTTTTTTAATCTGTGTGCTCTCACTGTTAAAAGTGGATATAAACGCTAAATCATCCCATTGTTCATTGGTATTATTGCCATCACATTCATTTCTATTTCTATTTTTATTTTTGTTTTTATTTTCATCTATCTTTCTTTTAGTTTTAAGTAGATCCCCTCTATCTAAATCAAGGACCTCTCTCATGGTCCTTTTCAAAGGTGACTGCGGATAGCCCCTCTCCAAAAAGGATTTCATCATAATTTCAGCTTGTTCAATAAATTTATTTCTATCCGTGCAATTGCGTCTGAGGCGCAAAAATTGACCTCTTGGTATATTTTTCTTCCAAGGGAAATAGTGAGCGCTCTGATAATGCAAATAGGAGTTAGTAGCAACCTCCTTAATATAGTTATAGGTAACGATTTTTTCATCCCTGGCCTCCAGGGTTATATCCAAAAAGTTCATAACAGTGGGGTGATAAGAATGTGTAAAGTGCAAATTAAAGTGATTAGAATTCAAACAAGAAACAAAGTGCTGTGCTGATGAAGAATCCCCATCCCAAATAATAAAAAGGTCATCAATGTAGCGGCCATAGAAGACCAGGCGCGCGCCAAAGCCGCCACCCCACACATGGGTGTCCTCGAAGGCCCCCATGTAGAGGTTGGCGTAACTAGGCGCGAACCTGGTCCCCATGGCCGTACCCATAATCTGTAAATAATAAGTGTCCAGAAATAGAAAATAATTGTGCTGTAATATAAAAGATATAGCATCCAATATAAATGTCCCGTGTCTCTCCGTAAGGTCACCATCTTGTTGTAACCTTTTTGCTATCGCATCTCGACCCAGATCGTGTGGAATATTTGTGTACAAGCTTTGCACGTCGAGAGTCAGGAAAGCGTATGTCTCCTTCCAACTCACATCCTGTATTTTTTGAAGGAAGTGAGTGGTATCTTTAATGTGTGACCTTAGGGAAGAGACACGGGGTTGAAGAAAGGAATCCACATAGTATGATAAATTAGAAGATAAAGAACCAATGCCAGAAATAATGGGGCACCCAGGAGGTGAACTAAGTGATTTATGAACCTTGGGTAAATGATAATAAATAGGAACCGTAGGGTATTTGAGAAAAAGAAAATTAAACTCCTCCATGGATATAACCCCGTCCGCCAGGGCCTTATCCAGGAGGTGTCCCAACTCTCTGGAATATGCGTTAGTGGGATCATTTTCCAATAATTTATAAAATTCAGTATTCCTCAATTGTCTGTTGGCCTCTGTAATATAGTCGTCCCTGTCTTGCACTACTAGGCCTCCCCCCCTTATCAGCCTCCCTAAAGATCAAAGATGTATCCTTAGTCAAGTTGTATAAAGCCTTACGTTCCCATTTATTTAGGTTGGTGGTAACTTTCCCATTTTTTACTTTATTTGTTTGGCATAAACTCTTAAAGTCATCCAATGTGGTCTTATAAAAGCATTCTACTGTAGCACTTTTATAAGTAAGAGGATAGAATTCTGATTTGCGTCTAAAAGTACCTTTACCAACATCAAAAAGTTTCTTAGGGGTCCCAGATTGTGAATCTGTATTCTCCCCCGCAAGAGATTGTAAAGTATCCAAAATTGGATCATCATTAGAATCTAAGGTAATTGCCAATCCCTCTTCCTGATGTCTCTGCATATTTCGCTGTATAAAGTACCGCTTTCTACATAGAGACCGAACAAATCTATTCAACTCAATGAACAGATTGAAGATGTTGGGTGTACTGGTAGGCGCAAAACCCAATCCTTTGGCTAGAAGGGATTTTTCAGTGGCAGTGAGTTTCTTGCTGGAAAGATTAAAAATATTATTGGAATTTATAGTTTTCCCTATTAATCCCAGCCTCTTGGTTGCCTTCTTTTCCCCCCCTCTGCACCTTCTATGCTTCTTGGTCTTCCCCTTTTTGCTGGTGTCCTGATCCCCCACTCCCTCCTTGGAGGTGATCCCCCTCTTCCGTTGAACTTGGTTTCTAAAAAAACCTCAGTATTATTTCCTTCCTGATGGTAATTGGGTCTCCGATCTCTCGGTCTAGCTCCCAAGTCTGCTGTGGATTGGGGTTGGTCAGATGGTCTTATCTTTTCTCTCTCCTCTTGATTATATGTGCTATTTTTCCTCCCCTGTCCGCGTCTAGCTGGATTAGGTTTCGGGGTCCCCCTTGATCTCCAGTCTCTATTGCTAATGTCCCGTTCCCTAATTCTTTCTCTGGGGTTTTTTCTATAGTTTCTAACCTGTCCCGTGTGGTAATCTTCTGTATCCCTCTGGAATTTTTTGCACTTGTTCTCTACAACTTGTTGTTCAAATTTCGTCATTCTTTCCATGACTAATTGATCTCTCTCTTTATATTCCTTAGTATTAATTTGGGGTTCAATCTTATTCTTCAATACTTCTATTTCTAATTCAACTTCTTTTGCTTTTTGATTTCTGAAACTGATTACTATCTCCATCAATTTAATAGAACACTTATCCAGTGTTTCTTCCCATTTGTCCTCAAATTCCCTGTTCCCATTAAATATAGATGGTTTAAAGAGCCTAAGGCCACGGGGAATCATATTCTTATCAATATACTTTTGCAAATGTACACCATCAAGCCAGTGCTTAGTTTCGGACCTCATTAGATCCTCCAATCTATAAAACTCATTTTTTAACTGGGTTGAGGTACTTTCACAATTCGAATCTGATGGGTTATCCCATCTCTTAAGAAATCCCATCCTCCTGGTATGTCTGTCATTATATGTGGAGAAACTCCCCTTCTCTGCAGCCAGGATATGACTATGTGAATTGCAAGATAAAAGGAATACCACCTAGGTGGTTACCTGGCGCTAGATGAGGGGGTTCACCACAGCTGCTGCACAATAAAGGGTTGGTCAGACCCAATTGATAAATACACAAGAAAACAACAAGGTAGCGCTAATGGTCATAAATGAGAATAGAAGGTCATAAAAACAACACAATTTAATTAAAAGGAGCAAAAATTGATATACAACATAATGTGCACTTAATAAAACGAATAATCTCCTGTAAATGTAGA
The DNA here is from genome assembly GCF_028390025.1 of Pseudophryne corroboree. NCBI lineage: Eukaryota > Metazoa > Chordata > Amphibia > Anura > Myobatrachidae > Pseudophryne > Pseudophryne corroboree. The sequence goes on from NC_086447.1 coordinate 444,779,691, forward strand.
AGAACGTAACTCCCACTAGGTATACTGGTATTAGATGTAGGAAGATTCAAAAAACCTGTTCCATTAAGATTAGTCCCAAAACAGTTCCATAGGAGGGTATTACAACACAGTTCGAAGAAATATATTTACCACCGATATTGGCAAGGTATTTAAGCGAAAACAGCGTCCGCAAAGGCAGTTCCTTGTTGGGTGGCAACTTGTGTTGGTTGTCAGTTTAGACAGTCCTCCATCCAATGGGTTCTAAGCTTGGTAGCAGAGTGGGACTTGGTTCAGGTAACAGTCTTCCAATCGCTCAGTGGGAGTGAACAAACAGCAGCAGGTCTCACCGACGCGTTTTGTTGCGTTCACGCAACTTTTTCAAGGTACTCCTGACCCTGCTGTGAGGGGTTTATATACACCTTTCAATATGGTTGCTCATTTGCATATGTGATGTCACATGACCTTCTCAAACTCATTTAAATGACCAAATAATGACAGACTCAATCAAATATTAAATCTTATAAATATAAAAGTTTAGATACATAAATAACATTTAAAAATCATACTATATCTTAATAAACAGCTTATAATTTTCCGGTCACATGACCAGTAGTATTTGTATATAAATATATCAAACTCAAAACAAGGAATGGATCTCAAGAATAGAAACATAATTTTAGAGGATGATGGGGCGGGCTTAGACCGTGTTTTGAAGCCTACTTCAGTGAGCGTGGGAACTGTCTAATTAATATAAAGACAGCTGTTCAAAACCGGATGTGTCCCGCCGCGTCGTATCCGGACGTCACATCCGGACACACATGACCAGTGACGCGGCCGGGTACAAGGATACCGCATCACATGATCACGTCTGTGCCTACGTACATCCCGTAGGCCCATCTGCGCACGCGTATAGTAACGCAGTGCGTCATTGAATCTACCCCTACTAACCAACGTGTAACGACGTGTGTTGCCATGGAGACATTAAATGCCGATGGTTCTACAATCACAGTTTGGCAGCGCGTCCGTGTGTCTCAGCGACCAACCGGTTCTGATTCAGTCAGACAACATCACCGCAGTGGCTCATGTAAACCGCCAAGGCGGCACAAGGAGCAGAGTGGCGATGGCGGAAGCCACCAGAATTCTTCGCTGGGCAGAGAATCACGTAAGCGCACTGTCAGCAGTGTTTATCCCGGGAGTGGACAACTGGGAAGCAGACTTCCTCAACAGACACGACCTCCACCCGGGAGAGTGGGGACTTCATCAGGAAGTCTTCGCACAGATTACAAGTCGGTGGGAACTGCCACAGGTGGACATGATGGCATCCCGCCTCAACAAAAAACTACAGAGGTATTGCGCCAGGTCAAGAGACCCTCAGGCGATAGCTGTAGACGCCCTGGTGACACCGTGGGTGTTCCAGTCGGTCTATGTGTTTCTTCCTCTTCCTCTCATACCCAAGGTGCTGAGGATAATAAGAAATAGAGGAGTGAGAACAATACTCCTTGTTCCAGATTGGCCACGAAGGACTTGGTATCCAGATCTGCAAGAAATGCTCACAGAGGACCCGTGGCCTCTTCCTCTAAGACAGGACTTGTTTCAACAGGGGCCCTGTCTGTTCCAAGACTTACCGCGGCTGCGTTTGACGGCTTGGCGGTTGAACGCCGGATCCTAGCAGAGAAAAAGATTCCGGATTAGGTCATTCCTACGCTGATAAAGGCTAGGAAGGACGTGACAGCTCAACATTATCACCGTATATGGCGAAAATATGTTGCTTGGTGTGAGGCCAGGAATGCTCCTATGGAGGAATTCCAGCTGGGCCGTTTCCTTCACTTCCTACAGTCCGGAGTGAATTTGGGCCTAAAATTGGGTTCCATTAAGGTCCAGTTTTCGGCCCTATCCATTTTCTTTCAAAAAGAAATGCAATATGAGAGTGCGCTTTTCAAATCCCATGTAGATTTTATTAATTCTTTTTTTAAAAAAATTATTTATTTGTATACACACAATTATATATAATTTGCCGGCCGGCTACATAAAAACTTTGTTCAATTTGATATAAAGGTTAATAATCCTAAATGCTTATATTTTCATTGTGTTGAATTTTTATCCCAATACTCCAAACACCTAAGTCACTCTGCCCAAGTCCAGATATATATAAGAACGTTTAGCAGCTTATTGCACCAGTTGTATTTGTTAGTAATTAAAGCCAAGCAGGTGGTTAATAATAATCTGAACCACAGCCTTCCTCACAGTTGAACAGTTCCATTTAGGTAGTTCATGAATTGATTTTGTTACAACTGTAACTGATTAAAAGTACTATGTAACACTTTAAAACTTGTATACCATATGGAATATCTCTGTTGTCCACTTTATGAGCATACATACGGCGTCCCTCCTGGTTAGTGTTTCTCGTCACTGTCCGTTTTCTCTGGAGGGGAATCACTTTATGTGTCACTCGCCGTTCTTGCCCTCCCGGCACCTGGCAGTACGGCTGGTATTTTCCCTCGTCAGCCTTAGTGGAGGTTTGCGGACCAATGTCGGGCAGTGAAGGCACGACTTCCCCTCACCTTCGGGGTGTTTGTAATCGCCGGCCAGCTGATGTGCAGAGTGCTGCGGTCTCCCTGCTCCCCCTCCCTCCTCCTCCTTGTCCGCTGCCTCCGGCGCTGGTCTCTCTCCTCCAGCGCGGCGCACGGCGCACACAGAGGCGGCATGTAATGAGTCAATTACATGCCGCTGGCCGTGCGCCCCCAGGGCAACTGCGCTGTGTGCCAAGCCCCCTTGGCACACACGTAGTTACGGCTCTGGCTGGTATGAATCTTGCCCTGGATTACCAAAATCCTTTCCTTGTACTGTCAGCTCTTCTGGGCACAGTTTCTCTAACTGAGGTCTGGAGGAGGGGCATAGAGGGAGGAGCCAGTGCACACCAGAACCTAAATTCTTTCTTAAAGTGCCCATGTCTCCTGCAGAGCCCGTCTATTCCCATGGTCCTTACGGAGTCCCCAGCATCCACTACGGACTACGAGAAATAGATTTACCGGTAAGTAAAATCTTATTTTTCAGGACTAGTTTTATCTGTTTGATAAAGTTGTCTGTTGTGTTGTATTTCCTCATTTTATTATAACTATAGTACGTGATCTATCCTCAATAACCCTGTATATCCTTATCCATTAGGAATTTATCTAGCCCATTCTTAAAAGTATTCAACGAGTCTGCCATATTACTACTCTCTTAGGCAGGGAATTCCAAACTCGTATTGCTCTTACTTTGAAAAAACCTTTTTGCCTCTGTGTGCGGCATCTCCTCTCCTCTAATCTAAGTGGGTGTCCACGTGTCTTCTGTGTTGATCTTACCAAAACCAGAATCCCCACAAGCTCTATGTATTGTCCCCTTAAATATTTATAAATGTTGATCATGTCCCCTCTTAATCTCCTCTTTTCCAGTGTGAACATGTCAAGCCTTGCAAGTCTTTCCTGGTATTCCAGCATCTCCATCCCCTTAATTAGTTTGGTCGCCCACCTCTGAGCCTTTTCTAGTTCCAGCATATCCTTTTTGTAGTTAGGTGCCCAAAATTGTGCGCAGTATTCCAGATGGGGCCTCACTGTGGCTTTATATAGTGGAGTATAACACTCTCATCCCTTGCATCAATACCCCTCTTTATGCATGCTGTCACACCCCGCGGGCAGCGGCGGCCACGCTTACCGCTGCGGGTGTCCTGGATGGCCTGGCGTCTCTCCCCTCCGGCGGCCTCGGGGGTCCGGCGTCGGGTCGGCGGGTCTCTCCGGCGGCTCCCGGAGCGAGGGCGCCGCCATGCTGCTTTAGATTAGGTAGGCGGAGCGGGGCTGACGTCATCTGCCCGCTCCGCCAATCAGACCAAGGCGGGAGGTTCAAAGCCAGACGCCGAGCAGGGAGCCGGCGCCTGTGTATCATCGTTCTGCTTGTCAGAAGCAGTGATTTCCAGAGCTCCCTAGTTCCTATTTTCCGCTGTGTCTCTCCAGTGTCTCCAGTGTCTCCAGTGTCTCCAGTGTCTCCAGTGTCCCAGTGTCTCCAGTGTCTCCAGTGTCCCAGTGTCTCCAGTGTCTCCACGCACTTCCGTGCCTCCAAGCGCCCGAGCGCCATCACGCACCTCCGTGCCTCCAAGCGCCCGAGCGCCATCACGCACCTCCGTGCCTCCAAGCGCCCGAGCGCCATCACGCACTTCCGTGCCTCCAAGCGCCCGAGCGCCATCACGCACCTCCGTGCCTCCAAGCGCCCGAGCGCCATCACGCACTTCCGTGCCTCCAAGCGCCCGAGCGCTATCACGCACCTCCGTGCCACCAAGGCGCCTGAGCGCCATCAGCACCTCAGTACCTCGGCACCTCAGTGCCTCTGTTCCTCAGCACTCCGGTGCCTCAGCACCATAGAACCTCAGCACCTCGGAGCCTCTGCACCTTAGTATCACAGAACTCCAACACCTCAGTACCTCGGTGTCTCAGCACCTCAGTGCCTTCAGCACCTCAATAATACCAGCATCTCTGTACCTCAGCACTCAGCACTTTCACTAGTCTTGTTTTTCAGGAGACCTTCATCATTCCTCCGTGCTTCCTGCTTACCGTCTTCATCCTGTATGAAGAAGACCTACATCCGGCCATCTCTATTGCGACCCAGTAGCGGTTCCTCTTCCCTGTCACCGGAAGAAGCCCCGAGTCCACAACACCCTTCAACCAGGTCAGTGATAGTATACACAGGCCACATGGACCCGGGAATCGGAACCCAGAAGCAAGTGCCATCCAAGATCTGGTTTCCCGTGTACAGAGTCAGGAAGCGGCGCAAAACCAGGTGATGCGGTATCTCCAAGAGCTATCCGGCAGGTTGGATCAAATTCAGGTTTCCCTGGCTTCAGTAGTTCCAGTTCCAGCTCCAGTACCCACTCCGGCAGTCGTTCCTGTTAATGCTCACGCAGTGTCCGGTACCAGGTCACGCCTTCAGCTTCCCACTCCCTCTCGCTACAACGGCAACCCGAAGAATTGCCGTGGTTTTCTTAACCAGTGCGAGGTGCAGTTTGAACTCCTCGCACACAATTTTCCCACGGATCGATCCAAAGTAGCATACATTATTTCCTTGCTTGAGGGTTCAGCGTTGGAATGGGTGTCTCCTTTATGGGAGCGATCTGATCCTTTGGTTTCCAACTACACTAATTTCATCTCATCTTTCCGCCAGATCTTTGATGAGCCTGGCAGAACGGCCGCTGCCTCTTCAGATCTTCTTAGAGTTCGACAAGGCTCTCGTTCAGTGGGTCAGTATGTGATTCATTTTCAGACCATAGCTTCCGAATTGCGCTGGGATAATGATGCCTTACGGGCCGCTTTCTGGAACGGGCTGTCCGACCGTCTTAAAGACGAATTGATTACAAGAGATTTGCCAGATTCCTTGGAACAGTTGATCTCGCTCTGTGTGAAAGTGGATCTCCGCATGCAGGAACGAGTTGGCGAACGTTCTCGGTCTGATCGGTGCAGATTCCGGGCTCCTCCGTCTAAACCATCGGTTACGACAGCTCCAGACGAACCCATGCAGATTAATCGGTCTCGACTGTCACCAGAGGAGCGACAGCGTCGGCGTGAGAACAATCTTTGCCTCTACTGTGGAGCCGCGGATCACTTCCTCAAGTCTTGCAAAGCTCGCCCGGGAAACGGGCAATCCTAGCCTGTTCCGGAGAAGTCAAGCTGGGTGTGGTTTCTCAATCTTCTCCAGAAGTGGACTGTTTACTCTCAGTATCTTTGTCTACTAAAACAAAAGTCAAGACCGTTATGGCTCTTTTGGATTCAGGTGCTGCGGAGAATTTTATTTCTCTTTCCTGCGCCCAGAGTTTGGGTTTGAAATTACAGTTGGTCAAACGACCTATTACTATTACAGCCATTAACGGGGTTCAAATTCCTAACGCCTTGATTACGAGTCAGTCTGAGTCAATTCAGCTACAAGTGGGAGCTTTACATCATGAACAACTGAAGTTTCTAGTTATTCAGGAAATGTCTCATGATCTCGTTTTGGGTTTTCCCTGGCTCAGGCTACACAACCCTCATGTCGACTGGGGGTCGACACAAATAATTTCTTGGAGTCCTTTCTGCCGATTGAATTGTCTTACTCCTGTCGTTCCACTCCGTGCGTCGGCCAAGTTGGACGTGGAGTTAGTTCCTGAGGCTTATCGAGAGTTTTTGGATGTCTTCTCGGAACAGGCGGCTGATAAATTACCTCCGCATAGGGCTTGGGACTGTCCCATTGAGCTCATTCCTGGGAAAATACCGCCTCGAGGTCGCACTTATCCTTTGTCGGTTCCAGAGACACAAGCTATGTCTGAGTACATTAAGTCGAATTTGCAGAAGGGCTTCATCCGTCCCTCCACTTCTCCAGCGGGAGCTGGCTTCTTCTTTGTAAAGAAAAAAGATGGAGGGCTGAGACCATGCATCGACTATCGTGGTTTAAATGAAGTCACCATTAAAAACAAGTATCCTCTGCCGCTCATCACAGAGCTTTTCGATAGAGTGCGTGGAGCTCGAGTATTTACTAAGCTTGACTTAAGAGGAGCATACAACTTGATACGTATTCGTCAAGGAGATGAGTGGAAGACGGCTTTCAATACGAGAGATGGGCATTATGAGTACCTGGTAATGCCATTTGGCCTCAGCAACGCCCCCGCTGTCTTTCAAGGATTCATTAATGAAGTCTTTCGGGATATGTTGTATCTGAATGTAGTAGTCTATTTGGATGACATTTTGATTTTTTCTAAGAATCTTTCTGAGCACCGACTACAAGTTAAGGAAGTACTCCTTCGGTTGCGCAAGAATCATCTTTATGGCAAGATCTCCAAGTGCACCTTTGAGGTTCCTTCTATTTCATTTTTGGGCTACATTATTTCTGGAACTGAATTGCGTATGGATCCGGAGAAACTTTCGGCCATCCGGGATTGGACTCAACCTCTTTCCTTAAAAGCAGTGCAATGATTTCTAGGATTCGCAAATTATTATCGGAAATTTATAAGAGGTTTCTCTACCATCGTGGCACCTATTACGGCTCTGACTAAAAAAGGGGCTGACCCAAGCAATTGGCCTTGTGAAGCAATAGCAGCGTTCAAACAGTTGAAGACCGCCTTTATATCTGCTCCCGTACTTCAGCAGCCAGATTTCCTAAAACCATTCTTTTTGGAGGTTGATGCTTCCACGGTAGGCATAGGTGCTGTACTCTCGCAATACGCCTCAGATGGGAAGTTGCATCCGTGTGGGTTTCATTCTCGCAAGTTCTCCCCTGCTGAACTAAATTACACCATCGGAGACAAAGAGCTACTGGCAATTAAATCTGCGTTGGAAGAATGGAGGTATCTTCTGGAGGGTGCTAAACACTTAATTACAATTTTTACGGACCACAAGAATTTACTGTATCTAAAGACGGCCCAATGTTTGAACCCCCGTCAGGCGAGATGGGCGCTCTTCTTTACCAGATTTTCCTTTATCATCAAGTATCGGGCTGGAATTCTAAATACCAAGGCGGATGCCCTATCCCGTTCAGTGATGGCTTCCGATGAGGAGAATACTATGGGGAAGGCATTAATCCTCAGTCCCATCTCTATTTCTGCAGCTCCCACTAGGTTGGGCCCTCCTCCGGGAAGAATGTCGGTACCAGTTAAATTTCGACCGAGACTGTTGCAGTGGGCACACACTTCTAAGTTTTCTGGTCATCCGGGAATTCAGAAAATGTGGGAATTTCTGCGAAGATCATACTGGTGGGACACTATGAAAAAAGATGTTCAAGAGTATGTCAATTCGTGTCCTCAATGTGCTCAGCACAAAACTCCACGTCTGCCGCCTACGGGTTTGTTGCATCCTTTGTCCATTCCTAAAAGGCCTTGGACTCATATCTCGATGGACTTTGTTACTGAATTACCGCTCTCTAAGGGTCATAACACCATTTGGGTGATCATTGACCGATTCTCTAAGATGGCACATTTTATTCCGTTGACCGGATTACCCTCCGCTTCCAAGTTGGCCCTGTTATTTATCCAAGAGCATTTCCGCCTGCACGGGTTAGCTCTGGAAATAGTCTCAGATCGGGGAGTACAGTTTACAGCGAGATTCTGGAGAGCCCTCTGTTCAACTCTACAAATTAAGCTCAAATTCTCTTCTGCTTACCATCCACAGACTAATGGGCAAACTGAACGCGTCAATCAGGATCTAGAGACTTTTCTCCGTATTTACCTTTCCCCTTCTCAAGATAACTGGGTGGAGTTGTTGCCATGGGCTGAGTTTGCCCACAACCATTTTTATCATTCTTCCACTGGTGAGTCTCCATTCTTTATTAATTATGGATTTCATCCCCAAGTTCCGGAGTTGCCCATTTGTCCTCCAGAAGAAGTTCCTGCTGCAGCCTCAACTCTTCGACATTTCACTCAAATTTGGAGCCGAGTTCATGCCAATCTTAAGAGGGTTTCCGGTCGCTATAAATTCTTTGCGGATAGGAAACGATGAGCAGCTCCTCAATATAAGGTTGGTGACAAGGTATGGCTCTCTACCCGCAATCTTCGTTTGAAAGTACCCACCATGAAATTTGCCCCAAGGTTCATTGGTCCTTTCTCAGTGCGGCAAGTCTTGAACCCGGTCGTTTGCAAATTGGAGTTGCCTTCCCACCTTCGAATTCCAAACTCCTTCCACGTCTCTCTCCTCCGCCCCCTCATTCTAAATCGGTTCCACTCAGCATCTCCTAGGCCAACTACTACTGTGTCTGAAGCTGGGACAGAATTTGAAATCAAAGCTATTCTTGACTCTCGTTATTTTCATAAGAAATTACAGTACTTGGTAGAATGGAAAGGTTATGGTCCTGAAGAGAGAAGTTGGATCAATGCTACTGAGGTAATGGCTCCCCGACTGGTTCGAATCTTCCATTCCAGACATCCAACTAAACCCGGAAAGTGTCCAGGGGCCACTCCTGGAGGAGGGGGTACTGTCACACCCCGCGGGCAGCGGCGGCTGCGCTTACCGCTGCGGGTGTCCTGGATGGCCTGGCGTCTCTCCCCTCCGGCGGCCTCGGGGGTCCGGCGTCGGGTCGGCGGGTCTCTCCGGCGGCTCCCGGAGCGAGGGCGCCGCCATGCTGCTTTAGATTAGGTAGGCGGAGCGGGGCTGACGTCATCTGCCCGCTCCGCCAATCAGACCAAGGCGGGAGGTTCAAAGCCAGACGCCGAGCAGGGAGCCGGCGCCTGTGTATCATCGTTCTGCTTGTCAGAAGCAGTGATTTCCAGAGCTCCCTAGTTCCTATTTTCCGCTGTGTCTCCAGTGTCTCCAGTGTCTCCAGTGTCTCCAGTGTCCCAGTGTCTCCAGTGTCTCCAGTGTCCCAGTGTCTCCAGTGTCTCCAGTGTCTCCACGCACTTCCGTGCCTCCAAGCGCCCGAGCGCCATCACGCACCCCCGTGCCTCCAAGCGCCCGAGCGCCATCACGCACCTCCGTGCCTCCAAGCACCCGAGCACCATCACGCACCTCCGTGCCTCCAAGCGCCCGAGCGCCATCACGCACCTCCGTGCCTCCAAGCGCCCGAGCGCCATCACGCACTTCCGTGCCTCCAAGCGCCCGAGCGCCATCACGCACCTCCGTGCCTCCAAGCGCCCGAGCGCCATCACGCACTTCCGTGCCTCCAAGCGCCCGAGCGCTATCACGCACCTCCGTGCCACCAAGGCGCCTGAGCGCCATCAGCACCTCAGTACCTCGGCACCTCAGTGCCTCTGTTCCTCAGCACTCCGGTGCCTCAGCACCATAGAACCACAGCACCTCGGAGCCTCTGCACCTTAGTATCACAGAACTCCAACACCTCAGTACCTCGGTGTCTCAGCACCTCAGTGCCTTCAGCACCTCAATAATACCAGCATCTCTGTACCTCAGCACTCAGCACTTTCACTAGTCTTGTTTTTCAGGAGACCTTCATCATTCCTCCGTGCTTCCTGCTTACCGTCTTCATCCTGTATGAAGAAGACCTACATCCGGCCATCTCTATTGCGACCCAGTAGCGGTTCCTCTTCCCTGTCACCGGAAGAAGCCCCGAGTCCACAACACCCTTCGACCAGGTCAGTGATACATGCTAATACCTTGTTTGCCTTTTTTGCTGCTATCCTACGTTGGGTGCTGCTGCTAAGTTTGTTATCTATGTGAACACCTAAGTCTTTTTACAGTACAGGGTCCCCTAACACCATCCCATTTAGTATGTAGGTGTTATTTTTGTTCTTGATACCAAGGTGCATTACCTTGCACTTGTCAGTATTGAAACTCATTCTCCATTTTGCTGCCCATGATTCCAGTTTAAATAAATTGTTCTGGAGAGACTCAGCATCTCCCTCCGAATTTATAACCTTACATAGTTTGGTATCGTCTGCAAAAAATTGACACCATGCTTTCTAGACCTTCTGCTAGATTGTTTCACTTCAGTCCAATTTGAACAAATTCCATTTACCACAATGCGCTGCTCCCTATTATCTAACCAATTACTAACCCAAGTGCATATTGTGCTCCCTAGCCCTAGTTCTTGTAACTTATAGATACTGTAAATCTCCTGTGTGGCACTGTGTCAAAAGCTTTAGCAAAGTCTAAAAAGATTACATCCACCACCTTACCCTGATCTAGGTTCGCACTAACTGTTTCATAAAAGCCTAGTAAGTTTGTTTGAGATGATCTATCCTTCACAATCACTGTTGGTTCCTAATAATAATCTTTATGGCTTCAAGGATCTGCTGTACACTATCCCTTAGAATGATTTCTAATACTTTCACCACTATAGATGTAAGACTAACTGGTCTATAATTGCCTAGTTCAGCTTTACTTTACTTTTGAAGATCGGCACTACTTCCGCTATAAGGCAGTCTTGAGAACCATGCCTGATGTAAGTGAATCATAGAAGATTAAAAATAGAGGTCTTGCTAATTCGAAGTGTAGCTCCATGAGAACCCTTTGGTGAATACCGTCTGGAGCAGGTGAATTATTAATCTTAACTTTTTTCAATCGGTCACAGACTTCCTCCTTATTTAAATAAGCACTTAGTGGGATATTATCCTTATTGAGGTTGGGTGTTAGTGCATGTATCTGGTCCTCTATTGTAAATACCGATGAGAAAAACTCATTTAGTTTATCCGCTATGTTGTTATCGTTTTTGATTAAGACACCCAGTTTGTCCTTTAAAGGGCCTATACTCTCCTTCTTTAATCTATTGCCGTTGATATATTTAAAAAAAAAATGGGGTTTGATTTACTTTCCTGTCCTACTAGCTTTTCAGTTTCTACTTTAGCCGTTCTTGTTTCTTTTTTGCATATTTTGTTGCAAACCTTACAGTACTGCAATAACTCCGCCTTCCCGTCTGATTTGTATTCTTTGAATGCTCGCCTTTTTTTCCCATTTGTTCCTTAATAGTTTTTGTTACGCCACATTGGTTTGGAGTTTTTAGTCCTTTGTTTGCTGCCCATGGGAATAAATTTACAAGTAATCTTATCGAGCAGCGATTTTAACACCTTCTAAATTATAATTAATGCTGAGTGATTACATTAATCTTAAACTACAAATTGCTATCTGCAGGGAGGGATGTTGGGCTTAGGCTACGGGAAGGGGATGCTAGGTTTATGCACCACCGGGGGGAGTTTAGGTTTAGGAAGTAAGGGGTGAAGTTAGAGTTAGGGGGTAGGAGAAAGGGGCTAGCAAACTTACCTTGCCCCTGTCTGTATTTTAAACATGTATGTATGTATATATACATATATTTATTTTGTGTGTATGTTGAGGGGGGCCCAAGCAATATCAGTTTGCTGGGCCCAAAGATTTCTGTTGATGGCCCTGGTGGCAGCTCTGATGTCCCTGGGAAGGGGAGGGGTGGTGGAAATTGTTTTTGGTGGTGGGGGCAGTATTATTATTCATGGTGGCTGAGATGTCCATGGGGTGCAGGGCCCTTGTAATCCTGGGGCCCATGGGCAACTGCCCATTAAGTCCAATGTAAAAGACAACTCTGTGGAAGGGGTGCCAATACTGTGTGGGCAAGAGGCTTATGGGGGCTGGACCAAGGATATAAAGTTGCATACCAATTTCCCAGATTTGCCTTCTAAACAATTGTGCCTGACAGTCTATATTGTGTGACGTTACATTTTCAGTGAGTGGCGTGTCTAATGGGGCATTATAATGCTAATGTGGCATTGTAATGTGGCATAAATTGAACTGGAGGCCACTGTAATGTGTGTTATACTCTTATCTGCTCATTGTAATGAGCAAGAACCCTCCCTCCCACACAATTATAATACACTCCATCTCTCTCTCTCTCTCTCTCTCTCTCTCACTCTCTCTCTCTCTCTATATATATATATATATATATCTTCTGCCTGCGTCTCCAGTTCAAACTTTCCCCTAAAAAAGTAATGCTTAGTGTTTTTATTTTTATTTGTTTTATTTTTGTAGGGTGCATTCTCATAGCGTCAGGTGGTGGGATGGAGTGGGTAGAAGTTTTGCCTAGGGTGCCGAGGAACCTTGCACCGGCCCAGTGTGCTTGATTTTAACAACTGCACCCCTGAATTTTTACAGCATACAGGGCCAGTGTGCTTTTATTTTAACAACTGCACCCCTGAATTTTTACAGCATACAGGGCCAGTGTGCTTTGATTTTAACAATGGCATCCCTGAATTTTTACAGCTTACAGGGCCAGTGTGCTTTTATTTTACCAACTGCACCCCTGAATTTTTACAGCATACAGGACCAGTGTGCTTTTATTTTAACAGAAGCACCCCTGAATGTTTACAGCAAACATGACTGAGCCAGCACCTCTGTATTTTTACAGCATACAGGGCCAGTGTGCTTTTATTATAACAACTGCACCCCAAAATTTTTACAGCATACAGGACCAGTGTGCTTTGATTTTAACAACTGCACCCCAGATTTTTTACAGCATACAGGATCAGTGTGCTTTTAATTTAACAACAGAAGCACCCCTGAATTTTTACAGCATACAACATTGGGCCAGCAGCCCTGTATTTTCACAGCATACAGGCCCAGTGTGCTTTCACTTTAACAACAGCACCTCTGAATTTTTACAGCATACAGGAGGACAGTGCCCCTGCCCCCTGTACAACACAGTGACAGCCAGGACAGCAACAACACCCATGTACAGCTGCAGCACCCCTAACAGCACATGATGAAACACCAGTGACAGCCAGGACAGCACCCCTAACAACACAGTGAGAGGACAGCACCCCTAACAGCACCCCTAGAGAGCAAGCGCTGACCACACCTGACACAACCACCCACAGAGAGACAGAGGTCTGTCTCCTTCACTCTCCAAGTCTGGAGTGAAAATGGTGGCTATGCGAGGCTGATTATATGGAATCCAAAACCCATGAAAATCTGACAGCGGGATGATGACGTTTTTTCTTGTTCTGGTTTCTGATTCTGGCAGGAAATCTCGAGGACTCCGGCTCAAAACATGAAGTTCATGGGTGGGGGGGGCAGGGTTGGTTCTCTGGGAACCAAACCCGCTCATCTCCAATAAAAACAATAATAAGTCTCAGCAACTTTTTTAAAGAATACAAATGCAGGGTTCCATATTTAGTGTCATCATTCATAATGTTGAAATTCATTAGGTTGGCATAAGAATATTGACATGATTTTTATGCCATGACATGTTGCAGCCTCCTCTCTACCCACAAAGGCCACAGCATG